>NW_007123723.1:158986-325517 GCF_000164805.1 Carlito syrichta
CGCCGGAACCCAGCAGGTCGAGGCTGCGGTGGCAGGGAGCGGCCACTGCACTCCAGTCTGTGCGACAGAGTGAGACTCCAACTCAAAAACAAAAATAAAAGAGTACAGGTTGACAATTCAAAACACTATGCATGCATGATAAGATTGAACAAATAAATAAATGGACAGATCCTGGGAGCCATGTGATCAAGTTTAATATTATTGGTACATATTGATAGTATTTACACTTGATATGATGTTTCTCACTGTTGCAGCTGGAGATTACAGATAAGCAAGAGGAAAAGACTAGAATGAATCATAAGATACCAAACTGGAGTTGAAAATATCAGTGTGAATTTATGTTTAGCTTAATATAGATGTAGAGGGATAAATCTAAAAATAATTATAGATATGTACGTATAGACAGGTTAGTACACACACTTAAATATTTCTAGCCTTTGAAAGGATCTAGGAAATATTTCTAATCATTGAAAGGGTCTAGAAGCAATGACACTCCCTACCAAAGAGCATACCCAGCACTCAGACCTTGGTTTCAAATATTTCTCTCCAATAAAAGAAACCAGAGCTATTAGGAGAAATGGCAGACTATAGGGTTGGGGCAAGGAATACACAGTATGATCCTCAATAATTTTATAATGTCAGAAACTAAAGAAGTGCCAAAAAACAAAACAAAACAATGGGGTTAAATCAGAGGCACACAGAAACTAACTAAAAGAGATCCCAGTGGCCAAAGCTGAAACATTTGAACAACAAAATATATAACATATATTGAAATATAATTCAAAGTACAAAATAGATATCATGAGTCCATACATGATATTTATAAATAAATAATTGATGGAATAAATAAATAAGTGGAAATACACAATTCTACTAAACAGAAGAATTCCAAAGAATTTATGTAGTTACTTTTACCCCAAGGAGGTGAACTAACTTTTTACTTTCTTAAATGTGAGTTGCCTATAGTCACTTCCTTCCAAATAGTATAGTATAGGAGGTGGGGTGGGGGGTTGAGGAGGGAAAGGACAGCTGTAAAATGGAAAAACCTGACAAACACTACCTCAGCCATGTGATCAAGTTTAATATCATTGGTACATATTGATAGTATTTACACTTGATATGATGTGTTAAAAGAGCATTTTATAAAATCTGTGGTCTTCAGAGGACCCACAATTACATTTTAATCATGAGAAAAAACAGTAGGCAAACCTAAATTAAGAAAGACATTAGCCAATACTGACAAGTGTTCTTCTGAAGTGTCAAGGTCATCAAAAACAAATAATATCTGAGAAATTATTACAGTCAGGAGGGCTTTAAAGAGTCATGATAACCAAAGGTAATGTTTTATTCTAGACGGAATCCTAGAACAGAGAAAGGATATTAGGTAAAAACTTGGTAAATCCAAATAAATTAACTTAGCAATAAGTCAATATTAATTAATTAATTTGACAATTCTGTAATACTAATTTAAGACAATTCTGCTTATCTCTGCTCTAGAACTTGCATTATTTATGGTCGATAAAATTTATTAGCAGTAGGCCCCATTTTAACCCCTCTAATGTTTAATAAATATAGTAAACTATTTTTTAAAAATATGAGCTCTTCCTTCTTTCAGAGTCCCATCTCTCATTTCCTTGTGGTCTAGTCCTCACAGCTAGGAACATTCAAGAACATTCTAAATCTACAGTTATTTGTATCATGACCTGGTTTAGCAGTACCATTAATTCCCAGACAAATTTCTTCTGCAGATCTTTGTGAAAGCTTGAACAATAGGCCTTGTGATATAGCTTCAATCCTTCAATATCTGCGTACCTTGCTCCATGAATAAATTCCAATCCTGGGCTGATTTTAGAATCCATTTCAAATATAAGGGAACAGAGTGAGACAATGACTCTATGAGATTCCTTAAGGGAAAACTCCTTAAAGCAGGGAAGGAAAGCTCATTCCAAAGCTCATTCTCTTTGATAGTTCTATGAAAGAAAGGAATCATAGATTATTAGAGTTTGAAAAAAGTCACATATGAGATGCTTGGACAAGATGTGAAGGCCAGGTCCCCAAGAGATTAAATGATTTGCCCACAGTCATAGTTTGTTAATATCAGAGAGGAAATAATACATCTTTCTAAAAGAGCATGCTTCTCACATTTTAGTCTTTACCTCTTTAGCAAATATAACCTTTTCCATACAGCTGTTGAGATAACCTACTGATCATACAAGCTAAATCAACACAAGGGACATATCTTAGAAAATGCCACCAAACTGCCTCCCTTTTCATTATTGAAAACCATGAGATGAAAGTCTTTAATAACTCACTGCACAAGAGCACCATTACTGTCAGCATATACCACTCAGACATATATTATAGCTCTTTACTTCTCCATACAAAATTGCTTTGAAATTTACATTTGCTATAAAGGATTCAAGTCCATCACTATTAATTTTCTTCTACAAATTATGTTTAATTATCACCTCTTTCCACCTAGGAAGAAACCCCTCTTGTACTTCTGTCTCCATATAGCTTTCAAGAAGAGTTTCCTCAGCATGAATCTGTGATGGTGATTTTATATCTCTTCCTTGCCCTTCCTCGTCAATCTCATGCAGCCTACTTAGAGATATGGAAATTAACGGTTTGCTTGGCTCCACATTTCCTGCATATATATGAAATCTGGTCTCTTTAGGCAAGGGGGGGAAAGGCAATATTTTCTAGCTTTAGCCTATGAACAATTAGGCTGGAAACATTCCATTTTAAGATTCAAAGCAGCTTTGAAAGGCCACGTGATTGACTGCTTAAAGTTCATATACCACGTCTACTAAAGAAACTTCTTGGAGATTCAACTATTTTTCCGATAGTTCAAAAATCATCTTTATTCTCTCCCTCAGTTTTGGAAATTTAGAATAAATGAATTTTTTAAAGATAGAGAAATTTTTAAAATGTACTCTATTATTTTTTAATCTAGTTTCTATGTTTCCTTACTACATGGTATAATATAAATAGCATGGTCTTTAGGGTAAGATACATTAAAGATTGAAATCATAATTCTTTCAAAAATGTGTGGAACTTTAGGCAAGTCACTTATCTCTGAGCCTCAGATCTCTCAACCTTAAACATAAAGCTATTTTAAGTTTAATTGAGACTAGCATGTATTATGCTTGGCAACTTCAAGGAATTCAAATGTTAATTGTCTTTCTCTTCCAAATTCAATGAGGCAATATTTTTGTCTATAATCTTTTGTTTGCAACTGATCAAATCCCAACTCAAACTAGCTTAAGCAAAGAGGGAGTATATTGACTCACATAACAAGCAAGTCCAAGCATGTCTCTGGCTTTAGACATAACTGGATGAAAGTTCTCAAGTAGTATTGCCATGGCTCTTGATTCTGTTTATCTCTGCTTGGAGCTGTTCTGAAGATAAGTACTGAACAAATGCCTGGCAAAATAGCCAATGTAAATTATAGATCATTAGTCTCATTTCATATTTTAATACATATTTAACAGTACTACCATCCACTAAGTTCTCTCAGACTCCAAAATTAGATGCCATGCTTGATTCTACCATTTTCTTCATATCCCAATTCATCCATACCTAATCAAGTCCTCTTAGCTCTATATTTAAGATATATCCTTAAGGACTCCTCTCTTCCAACTTCCTCCCTAGCGTAAGCCAACATCATTTCTTGCCTGTACTAATGCAGTAGTTTTCTAACTGATATCCCTGCTTCCATGCTTATTCATCTATACTCCTTCATCCCCTCAACTGCCAAAAGGGACCCTTTTAAGAACAAGTTAGGTAATATTGCTCTTCTACCTAAAACCATCCAATAGCTTGTCATTTTGCTTAGACTGAAATATAGCCTCTTGTCCTTGGACCACAGACACTAAGTGAACTGGCCTCTGCCCACCCTTCAAACTTAACCAGATTCCCTCTAACTCTTTCATAGCATTCCAGCTATGAAAGGTTTCTTTGGTTCACCATACTCATTATCACTTCGGGACTTTTCCTCTCTGCCTGAAAACTTCTGTACCCATCATTATATGGCTGGCTGATTTCCTGATGATTCAGGAATCAAGTCAAAAGTCATCTCTTCGTTGGGTCACCCAAAATAAAGCATGTCCTCACTACCACTACACATTATCTCTCCCACATGTTACTATGCTTTATTTCCTTCATTTACTCTATTGCTCCCTACATTTTCTTTTCTTTATGTGTTTTGTTCTCCACTATATCCCTGGTACCTTAGAGGAATGTCAGGCTCATGTGAAAGAATATATAAGTACTTGTTGAATAAATAATTATAAAATATATTTCCCATTACTTTTATAGACTATATGACATTGTGGTATTAAAAGTTACATTCTATTCTCTATCTGGTTAGTACATGCATTATGAGATTTATATTATGTGTAAGTTCAAAGTAATTGACATCTATAACCTTATTATTTATGAGTTGTCATCTACTTGTTAATGACCTGACTTTCTAACATGGTCCAGGTGATGATCAGAGTAATATGAACACAATTATATATGCTAGGTAAATGATGCTTTTAAGAGGAGCAGCAATACAATATTCATATCTTTCTTGTTTTCACAGACTTTGACTCATTGTTTCAGAATTAGCTTCAGCTCATCTACTTCCTTTAATTACTGAAGAGTTATTTGATTTTTGAGCCTTGTTTTTCCATTGGTTGAAATTAAAAACCATTTACTAAAGTAGACTTAACACTGTTATGTACTATGAGAATAAGAAACTCTACACTCCATTTAAATAACAACTTATTTCGGGTAATCTAGACAAAAATATCATCAATATCATCATCATTCACCATTATCACTGAAACATCAATTATCATGGGTTTTGGAAAGACTGTGAGACAGAAGATATTTATTTATTTATTTTATTTGTTTATTTAGAAGGCATACAATGTTTTCCTTGACTCTGAATATGAGCTTGGTCCATTAGAGTGTTAGCACTACTTAATAGAAGCTTATATTTCATCATGACTGACCTTTACTGGTTCAGAGTTATTCTGAATATGAATAAGTAGAAATCGTAATACAGATGAAAACTAATATATTAATCTATACCTTTGAGTACAATTCTTCATCCAGGATACTCATTTAGTAAGCCACCTTGTGAATGACTTTCCCTACTTCATACTTGTCCACAAAAGTATTTTGAGAACTGGTTCAAATGCCATAGAAAAATCCAGGCACAATTATCTACGTATTCTTAATCTACAAACAATATTTAAAAACAGTAAATGGGGTTTAACAGTCATGAATTTTTTCTTAAGACCCCATCTTAGTCTTGGTGGGAGCTGCGTTTTCTCCTCAATACTCATATACCAGTTTGTATTATTCCACACTGTAACAATGATTTAAAAAACGATTCTCAGATGTATAGTTTGTCATGCCATTCCCTTTTGGAAAAAAAAGTTGCTTTTTTTCTATTATCAACTGACACATTTCCTAATCTTAAGGATTTTAAGTGGAAGTTATCTTGGGATATAAGTTCAACCAGTAAGGAGCTATTCAGTGAGAAGCACAACTCACTCTTTTATAGTCTTGCTAACCATCTAGCCTCTAGTTGTCACACAGTGCCGCAGATTTCAATACCAAAAAAATTAACTGTGACAAAAAAAGACCAAAGGAAATGAGTTTATTGTGCACATTATATGCACTGTTGTGATGAAGAAGAGTGAGAGAAGGAACACTAGATATTCAGAAAAAAAAATTAGCCTTGTCAACACACGGAATTTGTAGCATTTTTTCCACCATGAAATCTCACCAGGCAATTGTTAGTCTGATGTGTGCTGAGATCAACATGTCTACCACTCACTGATTGATTGTAGTCACAGTTTTAATCATAGGCTTTTCTGGAGCTTGAGGCATCTGTATGTGTTTCTTAGAAACATGTGATTACCTTTTGACAAAGAAAAAACGAAACTCCCAATAGATACTGAACATGGTTTCCATAAGTGGATCAAAAGCAAAACTGAAAAATCCTTGAAAAGTTTTCGATCTCACCTCCACTTCTTCCTCCTTAAGCTCTAGCCTCTATTCTCCCTAGAGCTGTCAATTTGCTTCTCAATGGCTGCCTCAACTCCCACAGAGACACTTCCAAATCTTGTACATAGACAACTTTGCACATCTGATTTTCTAAATAATAGACTCTTAAAAAGGAACTATCAGGAAACATTACAAAACATTTTTAAGGTCTTTAATATATATTGCCAAAATGGTATTCCATTTATTTTATCTGAAAACTAAGACTGACTGCTGGCTCCTACTGAATTCTCAGGACTGAGAATTGAGGCCAGCTATATCAATATGTTTTTACTTTTTCTTCTACTAAAGTGTTGCCCATTAAGATAAGTCTGTACACCAATAAGTACCTTTACTGGTAGCTTTAGAAGATATCTGAAAGTCAAGTTGTTTGAATAATTAATTTGTACATCTGGACAAACAGACCACTTGTCAAAACACTAGATTACTTATGTTTGCAAATAGCTCATGTATAAACTATTTTTACTTGACAAGATTTGCTTAAAGGTCCTTATCTCACTGTTTTGTTTATTATAATTGCCTATCTTAAACTATTATATCATAAGCTTTGGTCATTCTTATTAAAATCCTTATACTGAAACACCTGCCTTAAACCACTTGAGCCCAAATCTCCAAACCCTTAAGATTTCTATCCATGACCACTCTTTCTGAGACATGACTAAGACATTGTTAAGTTGTCATTTTCATTTACTGCCGTAGGTTGAATAAGCTTCGCTTTGCTTAGGTGAAAGTTTATTCTAGTGGCTTTGGGTAAGCTAGCAGTCTGATATCCAACAAATATATATCAACTTAATCTCTGGCACCTTGCTAGACATTAGGGATTCAGTGATAGCTAAGAGGTGACATAATCCGTGTAATCCAATGAAGAAGAAATATATTAATCAAATAATTACATAGATATAAATTTCAATTGTAATTAGTGTTTCAAGGAAAAGGTACAAGGTACTATGAGAGCCATTAACCAGATAATGTGACTTTTTTGGAGAGAATAAAGAGGCTACACTGAGTAAGTCATGCTCAATCTGTGATTTCAAGGATGAGGAAGGCTTAACTAGGTGGCATGGTAGAAAATATGGAGAGGTAGGGGAAGAGGAGGAGGAAGAATGGAAGGGAAGAAGAGATACAAACATGCAAGAAGGGAAAGAGCAAGGAAAATGGAGGAGAAGGAAGAGAAAGAAAGGAAGGGGAAGAAGGGAGGTGAAAGAAGGAAAATGAAGAGAAGGAACATGAAGTCAGAGCGAGGGAAGAGAGGGGAAACCTGAGAGCTTTCTAGGAATATGGAAAATCTATGTGACACTAACTAAAAAAAAAAATATTTCCCCACTCCTGAACAGAGAGCAAAGGAGGAAGTAATCTGAGATAAGACCAGAGAAATCTGTAGGAGCAATATGACATATAGGCCAGGAAAGTTGTACAATTTAACCTCCATCCACAAGTGCATGGGAATGTCTGTTTTATCATATAATTGCTAACATTAAGTAGCATCATGTTTTCATCTTTGCTAATTTGATAGATAAAAAAAGGCATCCCATTATCTCAATTTTTAGTCCTTTGTTTACTGGTGAACTTACAAAGAAAAGGTAATTTAACGTGTTTATTTCTCCATTGTAACTTATCTCTCCATATCCTTGGCCTCAATTTGTCCATTGAGGTTCCTGATTTTCTTACCTATTTGAACAAGATTTTATGTATTGTTATATTAACCCTTCAGCATGATTGTTGAAAATATCCCTTCTAGTTTATTTTGGCTTTTAATCTTTGTATTGTTTATACATACACAGATATTTTATACATAAATTCATGATAATTTTTGTTAAGTTTTTCTTTGCTTTTCTGCTTAATTTTTTCTAATTTAAAGACTTAAAAAATCACCTAAATGTTCTAAAGGTTTTTATAATCTGAAATTCTGAAATATTTGGTATTTATTTTGGAATGTGGCATCTGTTAAGGATCTAAATATACTCCAGAGCTATTTGTTGATTAATTTTTCCCATCTTCTCTCCACAAATTTTTGATGCTTCCTTTATCATATTTTGTTTTTTCAACTACTATAGTTTGTTACAAAATCACCTATTTCGTTTGCCTGTTTGTTTATCCCTGGGGCCACACTGATTTAATTATTGGAACTTTACACTAGGTTTTAATATCTGGGTGCAGCTTGTCCCAGCTTTTACCTGGTTATTCTTCCAGAAGCACCTTAGAATAATAGTATCAAGTTCTGAAGAAACAAATTCTTTTGAAGTGTTACTTTGGAATGTCACAGAATCACTTTTTAATATCGAAATGCCATTCTGGACAATTCATGCAGCACATGTATTTTCTGGCCTGCTAATTCAGTCTTCTAGAGCTCTAATTCACAATACTGAAATCCATTGATTGGTGGACATTTAGGTTGATGCCACATCTTTGCATTTGTGAACTGTGTATGCTGTTATGAACATGTGGGTGCAGGTGTCTTTTTTATGTAACGACCTCTGTTCCTTAGAGAAGATATCTAGTAGTGGGATTGCTGAATCAAATGGTAGATCTACTTTTAGTTCTTTGGGTAATCTCCATACCGCTTTCCATAGAGGTTGTACTAAATTGCACTCCCACCAACAGTGTATAAGTGTTCCCTTTTCTTGGCATCTGCACCAGCATCTATTATTTTTTGATTTTTAAAATAATGGTCATTCTGACTGATCTAAAATTTTAAAAAGCAAAGAAAATACTAAAATAAAGACCTGCATTTGAGGTTAGATTTCCTTGCTTTCAAAATCTACTTGAGGATGTCATTTAATTTCTACTTTCTCATAGATAAAATGACAGATCCTGTGTCTCTCATTGAACTATTGTGGATTCAAGAGGCCAGAATTTGTTGCAGAGCCTAGGCTAGGTCTTTTTATTGATGGCCACAACTGGGCCAAGTTCACACCAGCTCCTCCAAGGTTATTTTCCTTGTTTATCTGGCCTCTTCAGCTCAAAACCTCACAATTTACAGGATCAAGTTGTTAAAAAACTATTACAAAAGCAAAGACTTTTATACTAAAAGGGTACCACAATTTAATCCTACCATAGGTGAAGAGCCTTAAAAATAAAACAGAATAAATAAAAAAGAATAGCCCTCCTCAACTCTGAAGAGCTTGGATTTGACAATATTGAATTTTCTTCAAAAGCACAGGGGAGAAAGAAGGGGTTGGGACCCTGCATATACATCCTAGATGGAGAAAGGAAGAGAGGAAGGAAATAGGGCTTGCCATGGGGTCAGGCAAGAGGCAAGAAAAGAGAAGAGGGGGGTGGGTGTTGGGGGGTGGAAGGAAAGGAAAGGAGGGAGGGAAGGAGAGAGAGGGAGGGAAGGAAGGAGAAGAATGGACCCTTTAAAATTGGCACCCTCATTTGGGGGTGGGGTGAAAATCCCCACAGCTTCTGTGATGAGATCTCTTTTCCTCCAGCTAGAGTCCTGTGTGACCAGGCCCAGCCTTACAGGAAAGGCAGATCCCAGCAAGGCCTCCATGAAGCCACAGCCGCCCACCCCTCCTCTGAGGCTGGCCCCAAGTTGTCACACACCCCAGCAAACCCGAACAAGTTAATTTGTAATCTTCGGGGGAAAATGCTGGTCGCGGTGTCTGTCACTGAGCACTCTTCCTGCCAGTTTGAACAGCTGATTAGTTAGCGCCACTGGAATCGATCCGCATCAGTTCCACCTGCATGCACCCACCGGGAACCACTTTATTGTAAATCAATCATTCTGAAAACATCTCACAAAGGGGCCAGGATTTACTAACGAGCCATCAATTCCTGCTGCCTGTTGGCAGCGCCCAGCAAATGAGGAGTGCAACCAACATTTATTAAAAAATTATCTGTTCAGGTTCTTTTGAGCCTGGACAAGTGGTGAAGATGCAGGGATGAATTGGAGCTTCTTAACACCTGCACATGCGCACATGCTTTGTCAGACTGTCTCCCTGGAGACAGAGCCAAGGTTGGATCAGACACTCACTTTAAAAAAAAGCGAGAGTGGGATGGGGGAAAGCTGCAAAAGATTTGAATAGACACTTCATAAAAGAAGATATACAGATGGCCATAAGCATGTGAAAAAGTGCTTAACCTTATTACTCTTCCTGGAAAATTAAATTAATACCTTGGGGAGATACCTATATCACCACCAGAATGAATAAAATTTTTTAAAATGCATATCACCACCAGAATGAAAAAAATTTTTTAAAATGCTAACACCCAACTTCAGTGAAGATGCAGAGAAACTGAAGTTTCAAACGTCGGTGAGAGTGTGAGATGATATAACTACTTTGACAAAAAGGTCTAGTAGTTTCTTATAAATTAAACATACGCCCACCCTATCACCTGCAATTGCACATTTACTCTGGGCAGTAAGAACATATGTCCTCGCCAAGACTTGTACAAAAATATTCATAGCAGCTTTATTCATAATACCCCAAGTCTGGAAACAGCCCATGTGTTTATCAACAGGTGATGGCTAAACAATCTGTTGTATATTCATACAAGGGGATACTACTCAGCAATAAAAAGGAATAAATTACCAATACACACAACATGCATAAATCTCAAAGTCATTTTACTGAGGGAAAAAAACACATTTCACAAAATATCATCTACTTTGTGATTCAATCTATATTACACTCTAGAAAAAAGCAAAACTAATACATGGAAGGAAAGATTGGAATAGTGGTTGCTCCTAGGGAGGTGGAGCTGAGGACTGATTGGGACACTTCATGAAGGAACTTTCTGGAGAGATAGTCATGGTCTATGTCTCGAGAGGGGTTTGGATTACACAGATATATGCACATGTCAAAACTCAATGAAGGTTAAGATTTCTACATTACATCATATGCAAATCTTACTTCAAAACTAAAAAACCAGAGAGAGAAGTACAAATAAATATTGAATTTCATTAATGATACATATTGGGGGGGCTGTGTATCAAAGTCTGCAACTTACTTTAAAATGCATTTTAAAATGAGATCAGACAGAAGGATGGACGGATAGATGTGGCATCAAGTGAGTATGATAAAACAGAAGTGGATGGAGTAGAATATGGTCATTAACTGTAAAATCCTTTGAAGTGTTTTGTATGTTGGGAATTTTTCATAATACAATGTTGGGGGAGGATTTTTCATAATACAATGAAATGGATGGTCTTTCTTACCAACTCAGCATTAATAGGACACAGTGGCTTTGTGTCCTGCCTAAGTACCATGGGTGTCTAAGTCAATATTTTCCCTTATCTATTGACTAGATAAAATGACTAAATTTTGGCTTTGCTGAAGACAAACTTGCGAGGTAACACCAGGTACACACTCCTCAGTGAAAAGATGTGCAGAGAATATTATAATTGGTTTCCAAGAGCCTTTGACAAAACATGCTCAAGTCTCATTAAAGAGATGGGACAAAGGCATTTTGTCTTGAGGTCTTGTCCGCCTCCCTTCGTGACTTCTCTCTGAATCTCAGTATGTGGACAGGAAAGCACGAGAAAACTGTGCTCCCATTCCGGGTAATGGAGAGCTTTGTTGTTCTCCACTGGTTAGAAGGCATGATGGCAACAACACGATTTTTGCTGAGTGTGGTCCAGACAGCCCCATGCAGGAGGCACTCAGGTCATTTGCTGACAGATGATTGCATTGTCAGCGCCGCATGGTTGAGGGTAATAGTGTGATTATGACTCCCTTGTAAACCTTGCATCAGAAGGCAAAACTCCGGGAGTAGTTCGAGCAGTGGGGAGGAGCAAAATTGGACTGCAAGGGAAGCAGCTGAATGCCTGTGGCCCATCAGCTTCAGTGGGGGTTTGTGGAGGCACAGATGGGAGAACCAGCTTAAAGCCACTTGGGAGACAGTTATGGTAATGAAACAGCACAAGGTAATAATGGTAACAACATAATATGGTTAGAAGAAACCCTGAATTTATTGGGACTTGGCTAGTGAGGAAGAACAATATTTACCGAAGCAGTAGGTGTGTGGAAACACTGGTACCAGTGTAGGAGTTAAGCACTAAAACTAGTTTTGCCTGGGTCCGAGTCCCAGCTGGACACTTATTAACTGTGACTGTGGGCAGATAACTCCAACTCTCTAGGCCTCTGTTTTACCCTATCTGTAAAGTGATTTAAATAATTATAGCCCTCACATGGATGCTGTGAGGATTGGTTGGGTGAAATAAAAAGCTGAAAATAATGCTGGGCATATGATTAGCATCATGGAAATATTCATTATGACTTTAGGCAAACTGCCCTTCCTCTGGGCCATGGATGGTCTCGAGTTACAGTAATACACTGTTAGTCTCCAAATATTACTCTCTGTTGCTTGGCTACTGTCTGCCCTCCATTCAAGTTGGATATTCTTGTTCTGGTCCTGGGCCACAATTCATACAGTAAGCAGGATAAATGCATGTCTATTTTAAGCTGAGTAAGCACTTCCTGAGAATGCTTTCAGAGAATTAAGGCACAGTCTCCCTCCACTTCTGGGTAGTTATCGGACATCTCTAGGCCTTAGTTCTTCTTCTTAGAAAGGGGATATTAATGCCAGTTTATGATGAAGATGAGAATAATATTGTTTTTGTTTTTAGATTAGAAAATATAGTTTATTTAAAAGGTAAATTAGAGAGAGAGAGAGGAGATTCACCTCCCCAAGCCAGAGCCAGGAAACAAAGAGCACATGGCTACACCAGAGTCTAATGGCAATGACCAAGAAAAATATTATAAAGTAGCAGTTATCATACCTAGCACATAGTAGTTGCACAATAAATGACATATGGAGTCCTATGTGTGTGTATCTATAAACACAATACAGTTGTAGTAATAATCATACATATAGTTATAGTAATAACAATTATAATTCCAAAAACTACACCCAGATGAAGGAGGGTTACAGGGTACTCTTTTTGAAAGTGAGGATTCAGTAAATTATCCATTCATCTGTGTTTTCTACCTGGTTCTATAGTATGCACTGTATATCTATATTTCAGTCAACAACAGACTGCACATACAATGTTGGTCCCATAAGATTGTAATAAAGCTAAAAATTCCTGTTGCCTACTGATATGGTAGCCATTTTAACATTGTGGAGTAATACATGAATCACTCGTTTGTGCTGATACTGGTGTAAGCAAATTTACTGCACTGCCAGTCATACAGATGTATAGCATAAACAATCATGTATAGTACATGATACTTGATCATTATAATAATGACTGTTACTGGTTTATGTATTTACTACGCTATATTTTTATTGTTCTAAAGTGTACTCCATTTATTTATTTTTTTAAAAAGCGTAACTGTAATACTATCACAGGAAGGTCCTTCATGAGATATTCCAGAAGAAGGTATTGTAATCATAGGGGATGACAGCTCCATGCATATTATTGCCCTGAAGACCTCCACATGGGACAAGATGTGAACACAGAAGACATTGATAATGATGATCTTGACTCTTTGTAAGTCTCTGCTAATGTGTGTGTTTGTGTTTTGATTTTTAACAAAACCATTTAAAAAGAAAAAAAGAAAAAAATGAATAGAAAAAACTTATAGAATAAGGATATAAAGAAAGAAAACTTTTAATATAATTGTATGATGTGTTTATGTTTTAACCTGTGATTTTACAAAAAAGTCACAAATTGAAAAAATTTAAGTTTATAAAGTACTAAAGTTACAGTAAGTTAAGATTCATTTATTACTGAGGAAAGAAAAATATTGTTTATATATATACATATATATGTATACATATACATATATATGCACATATATATATATATATATATTTTTTTTTTTTGAGTTGGAGTCTTACTCTGTCACCCAGACTGGAGTGCAGTGGCAGCTCCCGGCCACCGCAGCCTCGACCTGCTGGGTTCCGGTGATCCTTCCGCCTCAGCCTTCCAAGTAGCTGGAATTACAGGCATGTGCTACCATGTCCAGTTGATTTTTTGATTTATTGTAGAGATGAGGTCTTGCTGCCCAGGCGGGTCTCGAACCCACAGGCTCAGGCAATCCACTCACCTTAGCCTCCCAAAGGCATGGATTACAGGCTGAGCCACTGAGCCCGGCTTATTTATATATTTAGTGTGGCCTAAGTGTACAGAGTTTATAAAGTCCATAGTAGTATACAGTAATGTCCTAGGCCTTCACACTCACCACTCACTCACTGACTTACTCAGAGCAACTTCCAGTACTGTAATCTCCATTCATGGTAAAGTACCCTATACAGATGTACCATTTAAAAAAATCTTTTATGCTATATTTTTGCTATACATTTTCTATATTTAGATACACAGATGCAATTGTGTTATAATTGTCTACAGTATTCAGTATAGTAACATGCTACAAAGGTTATAGTCTAAGCACAACCATATTGCCTTAGGTGTGTAAAAGGATATACCATCGAGGTTTGTGTGAGTATATGCTATGGTAGTCACACAATGACAGAATTGCCAAATGGTACATTTCTTAGAACATACCCGCATCATTAAATGATGTATGACTTTATTTTAAAACTATATACATATTATAGGTAACACAACTTAGGAGCTATCTAATGCCCCATATAGAGCAAGACTTAAAAGAAATAATTTTCCATGAAGCACTATTAATAGTAATAGAATGGTAGTGGTATCACTTTGTCCATGGGCAAAGCTCTTTACTAGGAATCTTGTCTCACTAATGGTGAAATGCATTGATTTGATTACAGATTATACCAAATGTTTTCCAGTTTATCAATTTATGTTTATTCAAATACTTCTCCTTTTCAACAGTTTAAAACCACCAAGCAAAATAGCATGTAGTTTTAACTCTACATATCACAGATGATCAAACTCAGAATTTGGGAAAATACATAATTTGACTCCTTAAACATGTTTTCTAATCTGTCATGTGCTCAGTATGGTGCTCTGTGTTTTGGGCACAAGGAGAATTAAGACATAATAATTGTGTACAGGGGACTAAAATCTAGGGAAAATAGTAGGACTCAACCATTGTTCCCTAAAATTGAAGAGTTTGGATAAAAAAAAAAAAATTGTGGAATTTTTAATTCGTGGCTCTCAAGAAACTGAGACTGCTTGGTGTCCTGAACAACTTGGAAGCAGAATCAGTGGAAGGGTCTGATCTGCCTCTGCATTTACCAAGAGGTCAAGAAAGGCTCCTACCTTTGAGCCAAGGTCATGTACCAAAATAGTGGAAATGCTGGAATTGTACCAGAGTGTCTTGACCTAGACCACAATGCTCTTAACAAGAAAAGTCAGATTTTCCATGTTTACTCTTCTCAATAGAGAAGCTCCAAGGAGTGTGACATCGTCAAGGTTCTTGTTCTATTGGGGAAGTTCAGTATTGGATTTACAACATGTAAAACAAGAAGGCTGAATTTGGTGCTGTTCCATGATTTAAACAAAGAGTCTCCAAATTCAATTAAGGGCCTGTGCTCCACAGGCCAACACAGCAGGCATTTCTGTTGTGGCCGCAACCCCAATCCAGAGCCCATGGACAAAGCTCTTTACCAGGAATCTTATCTCACTAAAGGTGAAATATATTGATTTGAACTGTTAAGAATCACAAGCTTCAACATAACTGATGCCTTGAGAAAGAAAGTTAGATTTCACAGTAACATTGAATTTTCATCTCAGAAAACTGTGATAATTGGGGTGAAATCTCCATTTATGAGGTACTTCATCACACCAACAGGTAACTCTAGGTTCTGTCCAACAGAAGTATAAAAGAGTGAGGATAAGTACCTAGTAGCTCACTTCTGTAAGAAGCCCTCTCCTGCAATGTCCCTCTAGTCTTTTCTTCTTAGTGATTGTGAACATATACGATATACTATGTTATTCAAACTACGGACTCTAATCCCACGGGTCTGAATACATATTCCCAGGATTTTATACATTTGAGAGGAGAGTTTTTTTATTGTGGTAAAATGTACCCTTAGCTGAACTTGGTGGCTCAGCCTGTAATCCCGCGCTTTGGGAGGCTGAGGTGAGTGGATTGCCTGAGCCCGCGGGTTTGAGACCCGCCTGGGCAACTTGGCGAGACCTCATCTCTACAATAAATAAAAAAAATTAGCCAGGCGTGGTAGTGCGCGCCTGTAGTTCCAGCTACTTGGAAGGCTGAGGCGGAAGGATCGCCGGAGCCCAGCGGGTTGAGGCTGCGGTGACCGGGAGCGGCCACTGCACTCCAGTCTGGGTGACAGAGTGAGACTCCAACTCCAAAAAAAAATGTGTGTAAAATTTACCTTTTAATCATTTTTAAGTGTACAGTTCAGTGTCATTAAGTACATCCATAGTGTTGTGTAACCATCACTACCATTTATCTCAGAAACTTTTTCATACTGCCCAACTAAAACCCCATACCCCTTAAACAATAATTCTTCTCCTCATACCCCGTTTTCTCCAGTTTCTGGAAACCATCATTCTAACTTCTGTTTATGTGATTTTGACTACTCTGGGTACCTCATATGAATGGAATCATACTGTGTGTGTGTGTGTATGTGTGTGTGTGTGTGTGTGTGTGTGAGAGACTGGCTTATTTCGCTTTGCATAATGGCCTCAAGTTCATCCATGTTGTAGAGGAATGAGAATGTCTAGACATTACGATGTGATATAGACAGATACATATGTCTGGATGACATCTGGATGACCACCATATGGTGAGAATAGCCATTTGCTTTTAGGGTGATCTATTTGATGTTTTGTGTTTATGATAATGAAGGGCAAATGATACCATAGTATACCTTAGGACTGAAGATTTTTTAGTCACTTAAGTAGAAAATTATGCTGAAAGAGTTGAGTTATTCCTAGAATCTGTGAATATGTTACCTTACATACAAAGCGACCTTAGAGATGTGATTGAAGTTGCAGACTTTGAGATGCAGAGATTATTCTGGATTTATTCTAGTGGGCCTGATTTAATTGTATGAATCCTTAAAGGTGGATAATCTTTACTGACTGTGGTCAGAGAGAGATAGATAACCAAACAAAAGTGAGAAACAGGCAATGTGAAAAAGACTCAATTCACCATTGCTGGCTTTGAAGAAGAAGGGATGGGGCCACGAGCCAAGGAATGTGGGCAGCCTTTACAATCTAGAAAAGTCAAGGAAATAGATTTTCCATATAGCCTCTGGAAAAGAGTGCAGCCTTGCTGACATCTTGGTTTTACCTCAGTGAGACCCATGTCAAACTTATGAGTGACAGAACTATAGGAGAATAAATCTGTGCTACTTTAAGCTGCTAAATTTGTAATAATTTATACATCAACCATACAAATCTAATAAATGTGTCAAAACCAAAAGAATTGGCAACAAGGCCCTAAACGCTGTATTCACACACCAAAAAGATGTATTACCAAGCCATATCTTTGTATGGACCAACTTGCAGAAGTACGCTTTATAGTTATTGTAGTCATAAATGTGTGATGAATTCTTCTGATCTGAATTCATTAATAATGAATTCATATTAAACATTTACTCATCAAATATTTTTAAGTGCCTCCTATGTGCCAAGTACTGTGCTAGGTATTGAGTAGTCATAGACATACATGAATCTAACCTGATTCCTGCCTTCAGGATAGTGACATTCTCACATAAGAGATGGCAAGTAATAAGCAAACAAATAAGTCTCTGATTATAACTTGTAACAGGTGCAGTAAAGGAACTGGACAATGTGGCATGATAGAGAATAAGGAAGCAGGCTATAGGGCAGAGATAATGGCAGTAGAGGGGTATGAAAAGGCATCTCAGAGGAGGTAGCTTTCACACAGATACCTGAAGGATGAGAAAGACCCGGTCACATGAGTAAGAAGTCCACAAAGAAAGGAAAGAGATGGATTATAGGCAAAGGCTCCAAGGTCTGCAAAGTCTTGACTGTGTGAGAGAGGAAATAAATACAGGTCAGAGTGGCTGGGATAGTGTGTGAGGGGGGACAGCGTGAGGAGAGATTGGAGAGATGGGACGTTTTCAATAATGCTGGACTCTGGCATTGGTCTGAAGTGGGTTTGGTCAGTGGAATGACAGGATCATATTTATATTTTTGAAAGTTTATGTCATCTTCTGTAAGGAGAAAAAATTGGGAACATGAGCGTGGAGGGGGAGGATATTTATACGACTGGGGAGAAGCCCAGAGAAAAGGAGATGGTTGCTCAGCTTTGGGTGACAAAGGAGGTAAAAAAGAAGACAGAGGAGGGAACTATCTTAAGGCATGTTTATTAGAATTTGCTCAGTTCAAGGATGGAAATAAAGAAGTAGAAATCACAAATAGTCCCCAAATTTCTTTAAGTAATTTTGTGGTTTAGAGAACAATTTCACACAGGGTTTACCGATACTATAACAATGACATTACCTTCAATTAAAATTGGCATTCCAGTAGTATTTCTCACTAATTGAGTACTGATAAAGATAAGATTTGATTGTTCTGAATTAGCAGAATCTTGAGGGTATTTGTAACATTCTGAAAAGCTTAGTATGAGTCCAGATTTCCTCTGCATTAATGTTATTAAAGCCAAAATACATAAACTAATTCACCACAGAACTAGATCTGAGACTAAGTCTTTTTATAATTAATGACAACGTCTATGATTTAGTTTCAACAAAAACAATATAATCATTCCATTGAATTAACATTGTAAATTTGAATTTTATTTGTTTTACAGTTTTGTTTAGTCCTAATTTTAAATTATTTTGCTTTGTGGTTGAGTTGTTTTCAGATTGGTTTGTTTTTTATGGCCAAGTGAGAGCTATATGAATAAAGATTTCATTTCTAGCTTTGTTTATGCATTTACAGAACATTTTATTAACACATATAATACCTCTTATAAGCAGGGTATCTATTGTAAGTGTTTAAAAATATTAACTAATTTAATTTTCATAACAATATTATGGAAATGTTGTTATTTTATCCATTTTACAAATGAGGAGATTGAGGCAAAGAGAGGTTTAATGATTTGGCCAATGCCATATAACCAGTATGTAGCAGATTGAAGGTTCAAATACAGGCAGAGTGGCCCCTGAGTCTACGCTTTTAAATGATAATAGTAATTTAAACTAACACAGGGAAGATCTGTGAAATTTTTTTTTTCTTTGAGTATTTTACTCAAGGCTGAAGAACACTGTAATAGTCTCTTCAATTCTTGAGCAGAGCCTAGAGAAGACTCAGTCTATAATATTTTGGCCGAGCACGGTGGCTCAATCCTGTAATCCCAGCACTTTGGGAGGCCGAGGTGAGAGGATTGCCTGAGCCCACGGGTTTGAGAACAGCCTGGGCAACTTGGCGAGACCTCATCTCTACAATAAATTAAAAAATTAGCCAGGCATGCCCGTAGTAGTGCGTGCCTGTAGTTTTGGCTACTTGAAAAGCTGAGGAGGAAGGATCACCTGGGCCCAGCAGATTGATGCTGAGATGGCTATGAGCATGCCACTCCACTCCAGCCTGGGCAACGGAGTGAGACTCCAACTCAAAAAAACAACAACAACAACAAAAAAACCATATATATATTCTCTTTTTCCAGAAGGAAGAAGAAGGCATATACCTGAAAGGGAGGAAATTAGTTTTGGGAATTACTCATTCACTGCTTTGTAATGTTATGTCAACTGTGCTTGGTCTTCTATCCAGATTGTGAAGAGACAGGGTTAATGTCTTTTCTCTCTTCCAAAGACCCTAGGACAGCACTGTACACAGAGTAAAGACCTACAAAATTTACCAAGGCTCATATAGGCTCAAATGAGATAGACACCACTTAGCGACCTAATTGGCTGACAATGCCTGGGATACATTTCTCTCTTCTCAAGTATCACAAGAGATCCTTACTGTGAGGCAGCATTGGCCTGCATAGGCCACTGTGTTGATCCTAAATATCTACCTTTAAAAAAGCCCTTCCATCTTGTCAGTTTTCCTCTGGAAAACTCCTGTGAAGGCCGCAAGACCTAGTATACATACTGTTGCCCTCTTGATACTGTCTGTGACCCTGTCAAACTGACCTGCTGATTTTCCTTCTGCACCCTCAGTATACCCTCTATTGCTATACTTATCACATTGAAGAATAATTAACTTTGCTTCTGTCTCAATGTCTGGATCATTGATGGGCAGACACTATGTTCCATTTACTTTGTTGTCTTAGCACCAAATGTTACTGGGTACCATCAAAGTCAGACAGGGTGCAGTGATGAGGTACCCCCCAGTACCTCAGAAAATAACCATATTTGAAGATAAGGTCTTCAAAGAGGTAATGAAGTTAAAACAAGGTCATTATCAGAAGAAGTGCTGTTAAGGATGCGTGTGCACAAAGAAAAGGCCAAATGAGGACACAGCAAGAAGGGGACCATTGACAAGCCAAGGAAAAGGACTCAGAAAAATTAAATCTGATGACACCTTGATCTTGGACTTCTAACCTCCAGAACTGTGAGAAAATAAATCTCTGTTGTTTAAGCTACCCAGTCTGATATTTTGTTACGGCATCTCTAGCCAACTAATATGCCTTGTGTAAAGTATTCAAATATAACTGGTGCTAAAGTTATAGAGACACATTTGTATTTATAATTGTGTTTATGTTTATATCTATATTTAAAATAAAGTGATTTGATTGGTACAAATTGATGAAAGACTGTGATTAGAAATCCATCCTTTGCTTAGCAAGACCTCACTCCTGCTCTCTGCCCTAAATTTCTATAATTCAATCTTCCATTTATACGGCAACCGTCTAAAAAGTGCAATGCATTGGCTTTGACTTCATAAATCACATAGCAAAATTATTACACTTTGGGAGAAGATACTGATTGTTTCAGTTATATTAGGATCAATTGAAGTAAAGAATAATAGAACAAAAGTAAAATGTGTGTGCAGTTGCACATACCTACAGTCACGTGGTTCTTATTGGAACCATTATCTTATTCATATTTTTAGTATGTCCCCCAAATAAGTGTCTGTGCTTTAAGCAGCAACTGTAGATATGAGGTGGGGAACTATACATAGAGAGAAGTGTGCCAACAGTGATGGTGGAGCCATCAAGGCACCATTAGGAATCTTTACGAATACCTGCCTGTGCATATGTTCTA
Organism: Carlito syrichta; assembly: GCF_000164805.1. NCBI lineage: Eukaryota > Metazoa > Chordata > Mammalia > Primates > Tarsiidae > Carlito > Carlito syrichta. The sequence goes on from NW_007123723.1 coordinate 180,077, forward strand.
TCCTTCCCTTTCTCAGACTTCAAATGTGTTGTAAGTCCTACCCTGAAAACAGTCAAGGCTCCATAAGTATTTGTTGAATGAATGAATGAATCAAAGGAGCTGATTACATTGGAAACACACTTCAATGTTGATCATAGAAAAGAGAGGTAGGTTCCCATACTAATTCACAGTAGAGAAAGCAATTCAATTACCAACACTAACAGACAATAAACTCAAGCTAAAACATGGCAATTTTATGAGACACTTGGCTGCAGCAACTTCGCCTTTCTTTTTTTGGTTTCTCCTTTCCCTTTCCACCCCCTATTGACTATTTGTAAGCACCACAGCGTGGTATCCGGGCTTTTTATTTTTTCCTGTATCTTCTCATCACTGTGTGGGCGGTGGGAACCCTAAGTTGGATGTTTAGTCATTTGTGTTTCTTTTTTTCTTCCCATACAGTTGAATAACTCATATGGTCTAAAGGCGGAGGAATTTGGCATATGCAAACACCACGCACTCAATGAATGGAAACCTTATTTGTTTCGAACTGGGAAATGGAGTCGAGAGAGGTTTACAGCACTGAAAGAAAGGGCCAGAATTTTGTCCTGACTCCCTGGTGGTTGAGTAGGTCAGGGAATAAATGTAACCTTGAGATTTCTGGGTCCATGCAAACAGGGAAAGTTATTCAGACCAGGGGATTAGCCAGTCCCTTAGTTAACACATGAAAATGCCTTCACAATTTTCCCTGCAGGAGGTTGCAAAGGGGGCAAGAAAGAGGGATTAGTAGGGAAGAAAAAGAACCATGAGGAAAGAAGGATGATAATTTTGGGGAGCAAAGAGAGAAGACAAAGTCAGATGCATGTTGGAACATGTTTCTTGGATGACTGAATGTAGGATGGGGCTTTGATCTATATTTAGTCCCCAAAGCTCAGAGCCGCAGGGCAGCCTTTGTGGATGCCAGAGACACTCATGTTGGACACCAGAACAAGGGCAAGAGAGGACAGTGGGAGAGAAGAATTACAGAAGAGGAATGAGGACGCATGAGGAGGGGCACAGCGGGGGAAGGGGAGCGCTGTCTTCCCCTCCTTTGTGAACACACAGACAAGTCCATCAAAGCTGTGGCAGGCTGCAGTGATGAGAAAGATACATAATATGATAAAGCTTGGTAGCAGGCATGTGTGATTGAACAGACCAATGAAGAGATAACATTTGAAAGCTTTACTGCTTGGAAAGCTGTTAGCAAGCTGGTGTCCCCTTCATCATGTTTAATTTTACTTTTACTACCCTTCATTTGCTTTGACGGGTTGATGTTGCCATGGTGCGGTTGGAATTCTCATAAAAGTGCTGTTACCCTTTCAAGATGGCCATTTTTTTCTAGGGTTTATACCACATTTTATAGTTATGTCAGAAGGTTTACTTGGTTTATGAATTCTCCAAGCTCTAAGATTGCTCTCAAAAAACCCCGGGTTGCCTTAGGTTCTTGCCATTTAATTTGTGATTTTTTAACAGCAGTCCCATCACAGGGTGATGTCCTGACATAATTAGAAATGCATCCTCTTGTTCACGCAAGTAAACAAAGGATACACAGACAAACCAACCTCCCTTTTCCTAGGTTATAAGCCCCTGAATATAAGTGACTGTTTATATACTCCTGCATATTGTACTTTATGCATATGATAGTAATAAACAATGATGACCAACTGTGAAATCTAATGATTAATATGTAACCATGTAATGTGAGGACTCCTTGATCTCCTATCTAACAATTCAAGGCTGGTAAACTATATAAAAGGAAAAGACTCTTTATTAAATCCTTACTGAAATTGTTCAGGGTACAGGACTTCAACTTCGTCAGTTATCACCATCTATTCACAAACAAATACATTACTTACCATGTATATAGCTAAGAATTTTCCAGAAACCAGAGGGTCTCAAGACACTATGCACTACTACATTTGAGAAGTAGCGCCTACCGAAACAGCCAAAGCAGAATATTATAGATGTGGTGAGATCTGTTTCACATAATTTCCATGGATTTGAATGTGCTTTTGCATTAGGATGTGGGGGGAGACATCAAAAGTGTATTCCAAAGTTTATCTTTCAGGTCTATTCTGGTCAATAGATATTTAATCCATTCCTCCCCATTGCCTTGTAGTATCTGGAATGTGGAAGTAATTTGGGAGAGTGGGAAGCTTCACAGGTATTAGCTTCTTATGGGCACTCTGATAAATTACCACAAACTTGGTGGCTTAGTGAAAATTTAGTATTTTACAGTTCTGAAGATGAGAAGCCCAAAATGAGTCTCAGCTGGCTAAAACCAGTAGGGTGGCATTCCTTTATTTTTTTTATTTTAAAGATGTGGTACAATTCAGGGTTAAGTACATAAGTGGTCATCATACAGGGTTGCATTCTTTAGGAGGCTGGAGGGGAGGACGCTTCCTCACTTTTTCCAGCTTTTGTAGATTGGCTGCATTCCTTCTTTCATCTTCAAAGCCAGCAACGTCCCATGTCTCTGGCCATTCTTCCATAATCACAACTTCCTCTGACCTTCTTCTGCTTCCATATTTCATTTTTGAAAAGTGAGTACCTGGGGCTTACCCAGATATTCCAAGAAAACCTCCCTGTTTTCAGGTCAGCTGATTACCAACCTTAATCTCATCTTTTTCATCTTAGAGGCTGTGACACTTCAAGGTCGTACAAGGAACTGCATTTATCTGATTTTAGCTTTCTCGCTGGTACAAGGGGTGTGGTAACTTTTTACTATCAGCAAGCAAGAGTTTTAAAAGCTGCAGAGGATTTAATTACATGTAAGGGAAGTACTTATTTAACTTCTCTCCAACTATTTTGCATTTTAATTGCTTTGAATTTGGCTACTTAAAACAACACTGCAGCCGGGCTCAGCGGCTCAGCCTATAATCCCGCGCCTTTGGGAGGCTGAGGTGAGTGGATTGCCTGAGCCCGCGGGTTCGAGACCCGCCTGGGCAGCGAGACCTCATTTCTACAATAAATTAAAAAAAAAAAAAAAATCAGCCGGGTGTGGTAGCGCATGCCTGTAATTCCGGCTACTCGGAAGACTGAGGCGGAAGGATCGCCGGAGCCCAGCAGGCGAGGCTGCGGTGGCCGGGAACGGCCACTGCACTCCAGTCTGGGCGACCAAGTGAGACTCCAACTCAAAAATAAATAAATAAATAAAACAACTCTGCAATATTTATCCCTGTTTATTTTCCTATAATAATTCCCAACTTGTAGCCATGCTAGGCCCAGTAGTGTGAACATCCTTAGGGATCTTGATACTTTCCAAAAAGGCAGTGTAGGCATGAGTACATGTCCCGGAAGAAGCACAAGATGGGGCAGAAGAGTCTATTTTTGTGCACTTCTTCAAAGTTCCCAAGGTCTGTTATGAAATGTTTAATATATCATGACCACTAAATGCTAAGGTAATACATTTTATGGTGCTCAACCAAAGAAACTGTAGAAAGAACGCTGTTGGAGATATTATGTAGAAAAATGGTCTTAAATGTCAGGATTCAGTATGGCTTACAGAGTTCTCCATGATATTTATTGTATGGTAATGCTTATGGCACACATCTCCCCCTTACAAATTGACTTTAGGATCTAACCTCTGGGTGAATTATAGTTCTCCTTTACCAATGTGCATTTATGCCAGCAATGTACATTCAATTTTACATATTCAACCAATATTTATCGAGGATCAACCATGTGCCAAGCCCTGTTCTAAGCACTTATGAGGTATCAGTAAACTGACAATTCCTGCCCTCATGATGCTTACATTCCAGAGAAGTAGAGATGACTACTATCAAGTACTATTGTTCAATAATGACATTCTTAGCACAAAGCTAATTTTTCTCAATGTAGTATTTTCTGCATCTTAACTTTACCAGTATTTAAGGCCGGAGACCCTGAGTGAATCTTGTATTCCTAAATTATCTCCCACAAATGTCTATTGTGCCAGACATCTTTTTGGCTGAAAGTAGTGGCATTTTAAACTTCTCAACATCAGTTCTTTGAGGGAAATGGGCTTCTCTTAGATCATATGTGATTCTAGTGGGGTTGGCAACCATAAGACTCTTTCTCCTTGACTACAGGGGAGCTAATAAGAATCTCTCTCCTACGAATTTAACTACTAGTTTAATCCAAGGAGACACACAGAGATGTAAGATATTTGGTGAACTACCTCAATACGAGGAACCAAGCGGGTCCTGGGAGACAGGGATCCACTGCTGCAAGCCCTGAAAGGGCTTTGGTTCCTTTTCTCCCAGTGACCGAGTTATTCTTCTCTCCATTTTAGTCTGTGAACCCTCATTATTCTTCCAACAAATTCCCTCCTCCCTCAAAGCACCATTCTAGCTAGTCAGAATCTGTTTCTGTTGCTTAACACAGAGAACCATAAGATACTGACAGTGAATACAATAATCTGGCCATATCAACCATAAGAAATCGAGCCAGATTTTCAATAATATTTCTTTTGATTGACTCAAAATAAAGCCATATGATGGCAAAGCTGTAGGGAAATTAGTCACCACCAAATGAAAACTTTTTGTTTGTCAGGTAAGAAAACTGAGCTCCAAAAATAGCACGTGATTTGCCTAAGTTTCTACAAAGATATATTGGTAGATTCACATCAGTTATATATATTTAGGCCACACCAGTATCAACTGCAGCTATACTACAAGAGTTCTTTTGTAAATTATGGTAGAAATAACACAACAGTCTCATTTTAGCTACAAGAAAGACAAATATCCCATTTTCTTGTTTTCTTTTCTTTTCTTTTTGTTTTTTGAGTTTGGATCTCACTCTGTCGCCCAGGCTGGAGTGCAGTGGCACACTCATGGCCACTCTAGTGTCGACCTGCTGGGCTCTGGCAACCCTTCTGCCTCAGCCTTCCAAGTAGCTGGAACTACAGGCACGCTACCATGCCTGGCTAAGTTTTTACTTATTGTAGAGACGAGATCTCTCTAAGTTGCCCAGGCTGGTCTCAAACACATGGGCTCAGTCAATCCACTCGCCTTGGCCTCCCAAAGTGCTGAGATTACAGGCTGAGCCACTGAGTCTGGCCCAAATATTCTATTTTCAAGCAGTAGTTGTGACAATCACACATGTGTAGTATTAGAAGTGAGAGTGGGCACTGATAACTGACGACTGTATTTTTCCTAGAGTAATAATATTGCTATAAAAAAGGGAAGAAGGCTAAGCTAATTGATTTGACTTCGGTCTCTAATTGTCATTTGAAGATGGTCAAGTCTTGGAATCCTATTTGCTCTTGTGGTAGATGACTTCTTTTTTTTTTTTTTGAATTGGAGTCTCACTCTGTCGCCTAGACTGGAGTGCAGTGGCCGCTCCCGGCCACCGCAGCCTCGACCTGCTGGGCTCTGGCGATCCTTCCGCCTCAGCCTTCCAAGTAGCCGGAATCACAGGCGCACGCTACCACGCCCAGTTGATTTTTTGATTTATTGTAGAGATGAGGTCTCGCTGCCCAGGCGGGTCTCGAACCCGCGGGCTCAGGCAATCCACTCACCTCAGCCTCCCAAAGGCACGGGATTACAGGCTGAGCCACTGAGCCCGGCTGGTAGATGACTTCTAAGATGACTTCCAGTGAGCTTCACTTCATGGTATTCTCATCCTTGTGTAATCTTTTCCCCTGAGTGTGGACTGACTGACTAGTAATTTACTTCTAATCAAGAGAATATGTAATGTGATGTGATGTCAATTCTATGATTAAGTTACAAATGATTGTGAGCAGATCCTCTTGTCTTTGCTTGCTTTGATGAAAGAAACTGTCATGTTAAAGAGGCCACATGGCAAAGAACAGGGGGTGACTTTCAGCCAGCAGCAAGCAAGTCTGAGGCTTTCAAGGCACTGAAGTCTGGCAACAACAACCACTGAGTGAGCTAGAAAGCAAATCCTACTTTAGCTGAACTTTGATTGTAGCCTCAAGTCAAAAGTCTAGCTAAGCCATGCTCAGATTCCTGACCCAATGTTAGATAATAATTCTGCATTTCTTTACATTACTAAGTCTTGTAATATTTTGTTATTGCTAGTAAAGTCCTTGATGGAGTATGATTTTTTTTTTTTTTTTCTTTCTTGGAAGGGTAAGGTTTTCTCATCATGGTTATGTAAGAAGGTAAGTTGTGCTATGGGTTTTGAAAACTCTCAGGCTCACCGTTCCTGTACAAAGCAGCAGGAAATACATTAAGTACTTCAGGGCATGCCAGCACTAGAGTAGCTAAGGACTGTGAAATGGGAAACTGGGATGTACAGCCGTTCTATTTCCCACATGTGAGTTTACTACACCTTAGCAGAAACTTCTCCTGTAAGAAAGAAAAGTAAGAATCAAATGGCACTAGTAGGAAAGGGAGTTTTTTGAGATATAGCTGATCTCACCAGTGTCCCTTAATTGCACATTTTTACTTAGTTTTAGCCAACTGGCAGTTATACACCATTTTAATTATGTTTGAACTAGAAAAAGAAGAGTATTCAGTTTGGGTTTCTTTTTCCAAGTTCCTGTCTTAATTGCCTTTTCATTCAAGCTGAAGACTTATGGTGGCAGCCACAGCACTGTTGAAAAACAATTCATTGTATCAGTGACTGGGCCTCATAACAGAGCACCTTAATAAGACCAAGTTCTGTACTTCTTGGCTCCCCAAGATGGATTATGTGCGTAGTCCATTATTTGAACGAGGGTATCTGACTTATGGCAAATCTATCTGAAACAGTATTGTAGAACTGTATTTTATCTTTAAGAAATGTATTTTTATAAAAGTAAGATATTTACTTCTGTTGCAGGAAGGAATTTAAGCAGAAAAATTTCTCTCTAATGTTTGTTGAATCATATGAGAATGATGAGGGAGAACGCGGTGATACATCAACCGAGTAAACTCGGTTGAATTTTTATTTCAGGAAGAAAGGCTGAGTTAAAGGTGCCCTATGGTATTGCATGAAATACTTTTCTTTTTTTTTCCAAGTCATGCATATCACCCAGGAATTCACAAGGGTAGCATCTCTGTTCTCTATTACTTAAATTTGCACAAGCATGTAATCAATTTTTCTTCCCTTCCCTTCCTCTTTAGGGCTTGTAAAAGGGGTTGAAATTTACAGTCTTCAAGGTTGGCAAGACTTGTTTGGAACCATAGTCTGTAAGAACCAGAAAGGACCTCTGAGATTATCTGGTCCAACCCTCTCATTTTATAAGTGAGAGAACCAAGGCCCTTTAGGGAAAGATTTTGTCTATGATGAATGCTTTTAATGACACCTGGAGTCCCTAACCAGAAGAGGCCAGGCTAAGGATTCACAAAGAGCAAGGAAATCAGGCACAAAGGTAAGCAGTTTTCATTTGATTTTTGTTTATTTTTTTCTTCTTATTTGAAGGAAATTAGACAAAGAGCACACAGATTATGGTGGCAGAACCCTGGATTCTCAGCCTGGTTCACTCATTCTCTGATTCTGTGACCTTGGAAAAGCTACTTACTCTCTTAATTTCTGCATATGTAAACATGGAGAAAAATAATAGGGTAAACTTTTTGGCTGTGGTGAGGATGACATGAGAGATTGAATAGAATGCTTTCGGCCCAGTGACTGACTCTTAGCAGGCACTCATGAAATGTTTGTAATCCTACTGGGTTTATACCTTCCCGATTCTGCTGATCCTTATCAATAGCAAATCACCTTTTGAGTCTCAGATTGGTTATATGCAAAGAGAAGGAATTTCAGCATAAGGACTATCTTAACCTTGGGTTCTACTGTTTTGCAACCTCGGTTTGGAAGTTGACTCCTCTGTCTTGAATGGCCTCTTCCATCAGCTCCCATCCTAGCTGTTTCTTCATGACTGCCCTGGAAATGCATTGAGGCAAAGCTCACAGTTGACCCTGGGACCTAATACCGTGTCTTTGACTAATAGATTTCCATATTAAATTGGGATTTTTCTATTACATTTCTATCGCTTCTAGAGGCAGGGCAAACTTGATGGGTTCATGCAGAAGTAGGAGAGAAGACAGCCAAATAACAGCTGAGGATAATGTACCATAAAGCTCTCCAGAGAGCTAGTGGTTCATGCCAGCAGCACGGGACATAGCGGGCTATCAGTACACATGAAGCTCTGAAAAAGCTGGCAGGAGGAATCCAAAACAAGAACTGGAAAAAGACATCAACTGAAGAGTGGGGGTTAAATAGGGAGATCAATGTTAATGGAAGGGGAATCTATAGTGGGAGGTTAGGTTAGGTCTAGTGGTGAAGAGGGATTCACAAATATTTATGAATTATTTTTAGTCACTTGTCCCTGAGGCAAAAAGAAGAAATGGAGCCTTCAATGATGTTTAAAAAATACTGAATTGCCATTTTAAGTGCGAAACTCTTTAGTTACCAAGCATAGCATGCTCTGGGGAGTGGCACTTGTGTTATTTTTCACCCTTCCTTTTTGCCTTCCACAGAGCTTCCACAACAGGCAACAGCTTTGGAGAAAACAAAGTGCAGTGCTTTGCTCACTCAAATGGACTGTTCCCTGTTGTCAGGGTTTAAATTTTAAATCATTCTGGCCGCTCAGTGTGGAACTCAGCAAAGAACTTTTGTCACGAAAAGGTCATGTGCAGTTATTAACACAGAGTGACAACTGTACTTCAGAAAACAATTGCCCTCTCCCGTCATCCCTGCCACCTTCACAGAAGTCTTTGCTGACAAGCTCTTCGTTTCTATTCATTGTCAGCAAGATATTTAACAGCACCTTGTCTTCCATCTTGGCTCTCTCAGCAGCGTGAGCTGAGGGAATGCAGTGTAACTTGGGGGCAAACGAGGATAAAAAGAACATTTAATCTCTGGCTAGGTCAATTCAATGCCACTTCAGTGAACATTTAACTTCTTTGTGCTTGCAAGACTGAGGCAACTCTGAGTCACAACCATGGAATTTTAGTGCTAGAAAGAATTCCATCCACCTCTCAGGAGCCCTAACGAACCCTAGAATTCTTTGACTTTGGCCAGCATAGTGTTCTATTTGGGGTTCATCCTCCATCATTTAATCTCCCTAAGGCCTCTGTCACTAGAGGCAGCTCTTGGTTTCTGGAGATCTCGGGGGCAGGTCAACCTATGTGCTGCTGTGATTTCTTGATACCACCTGCTGTCATCGCTCAACATTCCCTGCAACCATGAGGTGTAATTGTGTGACTTCTGAATAGATAAACTAATGTGTTGCTTTGGACTTGTGGACTTGGCAAAGCCAAGAGGAGATTTTGTTTCACTGAGTTGGGGAAGTGACAGAGTTCACCCCACCCAAACAATCCAAGTGTAGGAGAAATGCAATAATGCAGTGTCATTTAACCTTCTATGATTCTAAGAGTCATGTATCTTGATCTAGCTAAGCAGGAATTTCAAAAGCAGAATGGTAAACTTATTGACAAGCTCCCTTCTAAATGTGTATCCGCCTGTATGTGTGTGTATGCACATGTGTATGGAGTACACTTTTGCTTCCAAAGCCTGCCATAGCTGTGTGGAGAGATGAAGAAGACAAGCAGTGTGAGGAGGAATGGCACATGGGTTGTTGGCGGCTAGTGTTGTTTTGCCTAAGTACTCAAGGAAGATAGTTGCCATGAATTAACAATTGCAGATCTATATGCTTGTGTGTCTCTATCTGTTTTCTTAATATGCTGCTACTATGGACTCCTCTACCAGGCCAGCCTTGTCCTAGGTAGATTTTTCTAGAGACCTCTTTCTCCAAAATGGTGGTGCTTGTGGAGGGAAGGGAAGCTGCTCCGGAGAACACGTTGACTGAGGGAAGCTGTGGCATGCAATGAAATGATGAGCTCCCTGGGGAAATCTCCACAACTTGGCACTGGCTCTGTGATTAGTCTTGTCCTCATTGGGGGATGCACGTTGCCTTTTTCCAGCCTCTTGGAAAGAATAATATATGATCTGGATATTACTCTGCTGTTGACATGCTGGCATTTTTGCTTTAACAATTTTTAAAGAAACAAGTAGGAGTTTGCAGTGCTGGGTACTTAATAATCCTGGAAGACAGCAGAAGGTGGTTGCATGAATGCATATTACACTTTCCCCTGATCGTCCTTAGGTCTTTAGAAATACCCAAATACCAAGTGTAGGAAAGCACCCTATCTATGCTCAGAAAATAATTGCTGATGATGTGGATTTTCAATAAATGGGGTTAGAAATTTTAAAAGTTATAAACCTCCCCCGACCTCTGATTTCCTCCTAAGGGTTAGAATGTTTTAAAAGTTTATCTAGTGTTGCACACAGTGGTTCAGTGTCAAGGATCATAATATGACATGTGTTTTCTCTAGATCTATACAATAATAACCCTTGCAAAAAATAGGTTCACCTCTGATTTAACCATCTGGATTTCACTACAGACACTACAGAGGAAGCAGATAGTTTTAAAATCAAGTTTTGGAGATAACTTTGGTCATCACCTCTAATAAAATGCTCTTTCTCTAAGTGAGTTAGCTCCCCCTCGGTTCATATGGCATGAATTCAATTTTTTGTGTGTGTGTGAGTTGGAGTCTCACTCTGTCGCCCAGACTGGAGTGCAGTGGCACGCTCCCCGCCACTGCAGCCTCGACCCGCTGGGCTCCGACCCTTCTGCCTCGGCCTTCCCAGTAGCCAGAACTACAGGCATGCGCTACCACGCCCGGCTAATTTTTGATTTATTATAGAGATGAAGTCTCGCCAAGTTGCCCAGGCGGGTCTCGAACCCACAGGCTCAGGCAATCCACTTGCCTTGGCCTCCCAAAGTGCTGGGATTATAGGCTGAGCCACTGAGCCTGGCTGAATTCAATTTTTTTAACCAGAGGGAGATGGGAAGTGCTTAGTGAGAAAAAAAAACCGACTGAAATATTGAGGTAGAATAGAAAAGTCTAGAGCTAGATACAAAGGAAGAATTTCTTGTTTATAACATTTGGGATGTGATGAGATCATTTTTAAGTTGACTTTAAAAAAATAAACTTGTTCTTGTTCATATTTGTAAAGACTCTTACTTCCTGCACACTAATGATTATGTATTTGTTTTTTTGACAGAAATACTGAGACAAAAAGAAAACTTCACAAGAAGACCCACATAACATAGAAAATATGGAGTAAACCAACAATATGCTCCACTGTACACATGGCATTATAGCTTTTGAGGGCTCACTTTGAGGTACTATATGTTGATGTTTCAAAAAAAGACAAAAGGGGTCTCAAATTCCTAGGGGTACCCACTCATAGGACATAGGGAAAGAAATGGGATGCTCAAAGGGTATGCCCATGTGTATGGGGCTGGATTTTCTAGGAGAAAGAGGCAGGACAAGCTTGAGTTGATAATGTCCATCAAGGCTTGAGATCCTGTTCAGGAAAGCAGAAAATGAAAAGATGGAAAAATATTCTGCGCACACACACACACACACACACACGCACACGCACGCACGCACGCACACACACTGTTATGAGCTGAATTATTTCCCCAATTCATATATTGAAATCTTAATCCCCAGTACCTCAAAAAATGACTATATTTGGAGATAAGGCCTTTAAGAAGCCATTAAGTTTAAACAAGGTCATTGGGGTAGGCCCTAATTCAGCATGGTTAGTTTCATCGTAAGGAGAAGAGATTAGGATACATATGCTCACAGAGGAAAAACCTTAGGAGGACATAGGGAGAAGACAGCCATCTACAAACCAAGGAGAAAGACCTTAGAAGAAACAACCCAGCCGACATCTTGATCTCAGATTTCTAGCTTCCAGAACTGTAAGAAAATAAATTTCTATAGTTTAAGCTACCCAGTCTGTGGTATTTGTTATAGCACTCCTAGCAAATATTACACACACACACACACACACACACACACTTTTTAAAACAAAACTGGATCAGAGCATAATGTTTTGCAATTAACTTTGTTTCTCATATTTGCTATGAAAATTTCATTTAGCAAAGTATAAAGAATAATATAATCAACATTTCTGCACTTATTATCAAGATTTAGCACATTTTAACATTTTGCTACTTGTTTGCTTTAAGCCTTTTTAAAGGAATAAAACATTACAGGTACATCTGAAACCTCTTCAGTACCTGACCTGAATCCTAGTCTCTCTCATTCCCTGGAGGGATGCTTCTGTTTCTGTTTCATGTATATTTTTAAAATTTTAACGCATCTATATGTATCCATAAAATACATACTATTGTTTTATGTGTTTTAAAATTTTATATTAATGTCATTAATATAAAAATTTAAAACATAAAACAATAGTATGTATGGATAATTCTGCAACCTGTTTTTAAACTATTCACTAGCTTTTACAGTTTGCCTGTATTCACACACTTGGCTGTAATTGATTCATTTAATCTGTTGTATAATGTTCCACTGCAGGGATATACCAAGTTAATTCTTATTTACTTACTGACTTACTGATAGACTTATAGGATGTCTTTAATTATGTTTATTATAAACAGTGCTTCACAATGATTATTTCTGAACATGCTCTCGTGTGTACATATATGTTTATCTGCTGAGTATGTCTACAAATGGAATTGCCAATACTTTTCAAAGTAATTACATTTTGGTTTCCACTGACAGTGTCCATTAGTTATGATTTCTTTACTTCCTGACAAAACTTTATTTTATCAAACTTCTAACTCTAATGACCATTAAATATCTAATTTTTAAATTTGTATTTTTTTATTTTGATAAGGTTACCTATCTTTTCATAAGAATTGGTCACTTTGTTTTCTTCTCTTTAAATTTCTTATTATTGCCTCATGACTTTTTTCTTTTCAGTTTTTCTGGTGTATAATTGACAAACATGTATATATTTAAAGTGTGCGACATGAATTTTTGATACGCATAAATAATATGAAATAGTTATCACCATCATGCTAATTAACAAGTTCATCAGCTCACATGGTTACCTTTTATGTGTTTGTGTAATGGATTAAGAAGATGTGGTAGGCTGGGCTCGGTGGCTCAGTGTGTAATCCCAGCACTTTGGGAGGCCAAGGCAAGTGGATTGCCTGAGCCCGAGGGTTCGAGACTAGCCCAGGCAACTTGGCAATATCTGGTCTCTACAACAAATATTTTTAAAAAAATTAGCTGGGCGTGGTAGCATGTGCCTGTAATTCTGGCTACTTGGAAGGCTGAGGCAGAAGGATTGCTGGAGCCTAGCATGTTGATGCTGGGGTGGCCGTGAGTGTGTGTGCCACTGCACTCCAGCCTGAGCAATGGAGTGAGACTCCAACTCAAAAAAAAAAAAAGAGAGAGAAGATGTTGTATGTATATACAATGGAATATTATTCAGCCTTAAAAAAGAAGGAAATCTGATCATTTGTGACAACTTGGATGAAGGTGGAGAACTTTATGCTAAGTGAAATAATTCAGACATAGAAAGATAAATACTGTATGATCTCAGTTATATTAAGAATCTAAAAACAAACTAATACATAGAAACAGAGTAAAAGGGTGGATGCTGGCAACTGCAGTGGGGAGAACGGGGAGATGTTGGTCAAAGGGTAGGAATTTGCAGTTATAAAAAGAATACATTCTGGAGTCCTAATGCACAGCATGATGACTATAGTTAACGATAATGCATTGTATATCTGATAGAAGAGTAGATCTTAATTTTTTTCTTATTACCGCATAGTGGTTTGTATATTCTGAATTTTAAGACTGTATGTCACATGTGTTTTAAGTATCTTCTTTATATTTGTGACTGTTTCCTCTTTTTAATGGAGATATTGGTTAAACAGAAGATTTTAATATAGTCAAATATATCAAACTTTTTCTTATAATTCATGCTTTTTATATCTTATTTAATACACCTTTCCCAACCATGATCCTATGGAAGATATTTTTCTATACTTTAACCTAAAAGTTTTAAAGTTTTGGTTTTCAATCTTTTAATTTGAAAAATTACAAAGTGTGAGGTAAAGACTTAATTTCTTTTGTTTCTATGTAGCTAGCCATTTACCTTACTTCACTTACTGAGTGGTGAGTCCTTCCCTCACTGACTGGTATTAGCACACTTGCCTACACTGATTTCCCACATTTATTTGTGGGTTTGTGGCTAGGCTACTCTGATCTACTGGTTAATTTTTCTATCTATACACCAGTACCACAGTGTACTGACAATTTTCACTTTTAATAAAACATCAATTGATAGGCAATTCCTCCTCCTTATTGTATTTCCAAAATTGGCTTTGTATTTCTGGTTTGTTTGTTTGTTTGTTTTTTACCTTTTTCTATGAATTTTAGAACTATCTTGTTACATTCCACGAAGATCACTGCTGTAATTTTGCATTACTTCAGATGAGTTACACACAAGCCCTGAAGGTTCCTGATTTGTTTACACAAAAATACAGAAACTTGACTGAAGTCAGGTAACTACTGGTACATCATCAGTGTGACCATCACTAACCCAGGAGCTCTGAGAAAGTGTCCAGTTGTGGGTGCTGGCGAATCTGAAAAATATTAAATTCTGGTTACACCATCATTTAAAATATATATATATTTGGAAATGTTACTGTCACCATATGACTGGCCCTACTTTTTCCCGTACCATGGCAGGGACAGTTTCAATGAATCCTGTGATGTTGATAATGGAATGTCACGTTACTTTACAGGCACAGAGTCAAGAAGTTACAAGTCATGCAGCAGGAGCTTGCACAGAAAAAGAAGATTTAAATCTCAATACCTGAAGCTAAAGTCTCACCCTCCTTCCTCCATGGAACCAAAAGATTGAGATATGGCCAGAACCTGAATGTGAGAATACTTTCAAAAGCAAGGCATCAATTGTCTAAGAATGTCTGATAATAAACCTCCTTTCCATGTCTTTTAATAAAGAATTGTGTTTAATAGTCTTCCAATCAAAACCTGCCCTGCCGGTGCTTCCACATACCAGTCTGTGCTCCCTGAACCATAAAACTTACACCAAACCCCAGATCAAGGAGACAGATTTGAGCTTTTATTTCTGTCAACTTTGCAATAAAGCATTTTTTTCCTCAAAAGTTCAGTGCCATAGTATTGGGTTCTAAACACATCAGGTGGCAAACTCATCACTGGGAAACATTGTCATGTGCCATGAAAACTCGATGTTTCCTTCTAGTGATATATTTGTAGACACTGATCTATCTTGGCATTTGATAAAACATTTATAACAAGAATTCTTGATCATTTTATTTGCCATCTGTTTTCCCACATTAATGGAAGTTATTTTTCCTCACACATAGTGATGGAAATTGCATGGAATCTATACATAAATTTAGAGAAAATGAAAAATTTAGGGATGTTTAAGTTTTTATCAATAAACACGTCATATATCTTCATTTAAGTATTTTTATGTTCATAACTAAAATGTATTTCTTTTATCCATGATGTTCTAAGAGATTTGTTGTCAGAAATTGTTTTAAATTATATTTTTAGATTGGTTATCATTAGCATACAGAAATATTACAAATTTTCTGTATGTTAATCTGCTAGTTAGAATTTCTAATTTCTGTCTAGAAATATTACTATTTCTAATACTTTGAAGATTCTTTTAAATTTCTTAATTAGAAAATAACATTTTTGCAAAAGAGTTTGCCTCCTTTCTTTCAAAAACTTCATATTTTTTATTTTTTTTCTCATATTGCACAGACTAGGAACTCCAACAAAATACTAAATAGAAGAAGTGATAGCAGGAATACTAAATTTTCATCTGACTTTAAAGATTTTAAATGTTTCTAAAGTTTCACTATTAAGTACCCTGCTTTCAGAGAAATAATGTTTTATCAGATTAAGAAAGGTTTCCTTTATGTTGAATTTTGATGTATCTTTCCCGTTTGTAAACTCCATAATGGGTTTTACATTTCATTAAATTTCTCATATGTTTATTAAAATGATCATATTTTCTTCTCTTTACACTTTTAGTCCTGACTTATATAGATACATTTTTAGATATTGAGTCTTCCTTTCTTGGTTTAATGTGGATAATATATATAGGATATACATATATATATAATATACATATAATATATATATTTATATATATAATATATATAATATAATATAATATATAATATACATATCCTATATATATTATCCACATATACATTAATCTACATTTTTAATACTTAACATCTTTATAGGTATTATTTAATCCATATAAAATGTATTAAATATTTAATCCATAAATATAATATTTATTTAATATATAATATGGTAGCACAGTGAAATGCATAATTTTATTTCATAATGAGTTATGCTTAAATAGTTTTGGTAAGTAAATAAGCATGTAAACCATAAAATAAGCATGTAAGCATCTACATATATAGATTTTATGTATAAATATATATTTACATATATCTATATGTAAAATTAACATTTTATATGTATTTAATACACGGCTGATCTATAATTAATAATATTTTATACAGGATTATTCATCTTTTTGTAGGTAAAATTGGCCTATGATATTATTTTCTTGCCTTATTCTTGTCTGAGTATATTATCAAAATTATACTAACCTAAGAAAGCTGAACAGTGTTCCATCTTTTATTCTCTGAAATAAAATTTGTAATGTATGTATTTCTTAAAGGATACCAAACTTTCCTACAAAATTATTTTTGTTGTAGTTTTGTGAAGAGAGAGTTTTAAAATTGATTGATTCTTAATGGTTATTTTTTATCCAGGTGTCCAAGTTTTCAAAAGACAATTGTGGCAATCAGTAATTTGTTAGACTGTTGTACATTCCATCTACTTTTAAAGAATGTGTCATCCTAGTTATTCATAACATCTAAAATAATGTTTTTAGTTTTCAGAGTTTGTATAACTGAGTCTTGTTTTTCATTACGAATATTGTTTATTTTATTTTTGTCTTCCTGATCTGTTTCTTAAGACACAAATGTGTTGATTTTTTTAATCCGAAAAAAACCTTAAAGTTTATTGTTTTTATTCTCATTGCTTTGTAGTTTTTGTTTTGTTTTTTCTGCTTCTGACTTTATTTTGCCCTTCATTTCACTTACTCTGATATACACTCTTGTAATTTTTTTTTTTTTTTGGCTCTTCTCACATAATTGTAGGAATCACTCTTTTATTTTCAGTTATGTTTTTATTTTAAAATATCTACATAAAAATAAATTGGATATAAATTTGCCTATGAGTAGCACATTAGCTGCATCTCACAAGTTTTTGCAATATTCCCATTGTACTTCAGTTCTAAATGCATCATACATTTCATTGTAGTTTTTCTCTAATCCAAGTGTTAAAAAGACTGAGTGCTCATTTGCAGACTTATTCTTGTTCTTTACTGCCTTAACTGTCTTTTGTCTTTTATATCTAATAAATATTATTTTACCATGGTTAAAAATGTTAGTCTGCATAGCAAAAATAATTTTAAGTGTGTTGAGTTTTTTCTTTTTGTGTTACAAGTTCTGTTAGATCAAACTGAGAGTTTGAGCGGAGGAGAGTGGGTGAATTTGTAATGGGTAGTTAAGGCATGATAATTTCCATATTCAGGAGATAGATATAAAAATAAGTTTTAAATTTTATCTCTGTTCAAAAATATTAACAGCAAATATACTTAATTAAATTTTAATGACGCATAATTTTCAGTGAGGAAAGAAGGACTGTCAGAAGGTAGGGAACAAGGTACATAGACAAAAGGAAGATGAGGAAAAGAAAAGCAGAATACAATGACAGACATAAACCCAAATACTTCAAGAACCAAAATAAAAAGAGATAAATTAATTGTACTTATTTTTCAAAAGGGAACTAGCTAACTAACTGGGGAAAAAACTAGTTAAATTATAAGTTAATGCCATAAAAACTGATGGATGCCAAAAGTTAAATACAGCCATTTTGAACAAGGTAAACCAGGAAAACATTACCAGAAAAAAAAACTAATATGGCATTATCAATGTCAACAGCATATATTTAATATAAAAACTGTAAATACATTTAGGCATGGCTTTAAGCTCCTATTGTCCCAGCTAATCAGGGTACTAAAGCAGCAGGATTGCTTGAGCTCGGGAGTTTGAGGCCAGTCTGGGCCCATAACACCATCCCGCCTCAAACACACACACACACACGATAAACCACATCTCTTCAGTTAGTTTGGAGAGAACTTTTTAAAAAAAGTTTATGAATAAAAATAGGAGGGACTAGAGATACAAGCGGTAATTCATCAAGAGTACATAAAAATCATGAACTCATAGATATCTAGCTACAACAAACACACACACACAATCATAGTCGAAGATTTTTACACAATTTTCTCAGAAATAATCAGAAATTGTTGTTTTGGGAAATTTTGGATCTTAACCCCTCATCATTACTCTTTCCTGTTTTTGAAATTCCTATTGCATATTTTTTGGGTTGTTTAATATTGCCCCACAGGTCAATGCACTACCTACTGTTTCTCAAGTTTTTCTTTGTTTTTAAGTTTGGATAATTTCTGTTTATCTATCTGCATTGTCTCTTTCTTCTATTTTCTCTAATTTACTGCCAAGCATATCACGTTTTTTTCCATTTCAGCTTTTTTCAGATCTAAAATTTTCATTTGCTTTATTCTCTATGGTTTTCTTTCCCGGAATAGATTTATTGTCTATTCATTTATAAGACTATATTTTAATTCATTGAACATAAATGTTTTTAGATCTTTGAATATGTTTTTGATAACTGTTTTAATGTTTCAGTGTTAAATCCAACATCTGGGCCAAGTTGAATATGTTTCTCTTGACTATTTTTTATTTATGAGTCACAGTTTTCTTTAATTTTCTCCATGTCTAGTAGGTTTTTATTCCACACTGAGTATTTTTGATGATATATTGTTGAGACTCTTGATCAACTCGAATTTGTGTAGGCTTAGTTTTCCATTTGTTGGGTCAGAACTTCTTCCTAAGTTTTTTTTTGTTTTGTTTTTTTAACTTGGAAAGACTTATCACCTAAACTCTGTCCTCTCTATGAATTTTGTCAGGTCTTGGTTTTAGATTTTATTAGGGAAGTTCTAGAATTCTAGAATAGACTTTCTAGAATAGGTCCTTACCTTAAGATTTTGTTTTTCTAGTATTTCATCTGGATGATTAGGATGGCAATAAGGAGTTATTAGAACGTTTCCACTACAACTGTGTTGGACTTTCATTGTTTCCTATCACCTCCTGACCTCTAGTTTTTCTTCAGCTTTCATATCTGTAGAATCTACTCTTTGGAAATCTCAGGTGATCTTGCCCTATGCAAGGAGAACCCAGCCTGTAATCACAGACTTCCAGAAAACTTCTGAGGCCTCACATACTTCCACATGTATTTCTGGGGCCTCGTGTTTTTTCACATGTACTTCTGAGGCTTCTTCTCTGCAAGCTTCTTCCTTTCTCATGTCCCATCCTCAGATTTTGGACTTTTCAACTGCCCCAGACTCTAATCTTTGCCTTCTCAGTCCTGCAAGAATTTTGAACTCTGCTTGAACTTCATCTTGCTGCATCATGGTCTGAAAATTGTTCTTCAGCAGAGATCTAGAGCAATCATTGAGAAGAGTTCACTTCTATAATTTATCTTCTTCAGAGATCAGTCCTGTGCTCCCTGTTGCCTAATGCTATATGAACGTCTATGTATTTATATTTACTAATACTAGGAAGTTTAGTTCAGTATGAGTTTCTTCTTCATAGCTAAAAACTAAATTCAGATATTGTAATTTTAATTCTAGGAAATCTGTTCAAATTTTAAAATAGTTTTTGATTGTCTAGTGAAATTATCTATCTTTTAATTTATTTTGTCCATCTTTATCTCTATTATTTTGAACAAAAATAGTCACATTGATCTCAAAGCCTTTAAATTAATCACATGTGTCATAAAGCAAAATCACAACAGGTTTCCTTCTATTTTATGTACTATTTTAATCTTAGTTTTTAGTTATGTAATACTATCTTTTTGTGTGACGAGTTTTTTTATATCAAGACATAACACATAAAACAAAATGCAAAACTCTGAAGTTTGCAATTTGATAAATTATTACATGTGTGTAATGACTATATAACAACTTCCTAGATCCAGATATAGAATATTTCAGAATCCTGGCAAGCTTGCTTGTGCTTCTACCCAGTCACTAGTCCCATAGAGATACCACTATTCTGTCTACCTCTACAGATCAGTTTTCAAACTTTGTATAAATGAAATAACATTTTATGAACGCTTTAGTGTCTAACTCCATTCACTTTAAAATATCTTTCGATTCATACATATTGTCCTATGTATCAGTAGTTTGTGTTTTTCCTCATTGTGTATACTAGTCCATTGTCTGAATTTATTGCACATTGTTTGCTATTCTTTTGATGGACACAGAAGTTATTTCCAGTTTGAAGTTATTATCAACATAACTGCTATAATCATTCTCTTACATGAATTTTGATAGATATAAGCTTTCATTTTTATTGGGTATATATGTAAGAGTGGCATTGTTGGCTTACAGTGTATATATTTATTTAGCTTTAGTAGATATTTTCAAATAGCTTTCCAAATACTCTGTTCTCATTTCTGAAGAAGCAACTTTTTGGAAAGCCTCAAATAATTTTGTCCTGTGCAAGTATAGCCCAATCCTCCATCACAGACTTTCAAAGAATTTCCATATATAAAATATTTCATTTATTTTACACCCTTTTCATCACTTAATATTGTCAATTGTTTTAATTTTAGGAATTCTCATGGGTGCAAAATAATATCTCATGGTGGCTTTATTTTGAATCTGTCTGATGACAAATAACCTTGAGCACCTTTTCACATATTCATTGGTTTTAACAACATATTCACTTATTCAATAATTTGTATTATTATGAATATATAATAAAAAACATAGAGATGCAAGTTTATATGAACTTCTTCTGCAGAATGATTCCCTTTTCTTTTCAGGGCAGACAGAGGGAAGGTTGATCCCCTTGATCCAGTCAAGGACTGTCCATAGTCTTAGAAACGTTGAAGTCCTGGTAAAACTCAGACTACCTCTGACTTGCTCCTTGGTTTCCATAGTTTTCAAATGAGATCCTGGGTGCTTCCTGCTAGCATATTCTGAATGCTGCTCATCATCTGAACGCTGCCCAGAACACTACTCTCCTTTTTAATGAGTTACACTTAGGCTAGTAGCCTCTACCCTGTACAGCTCAAGGAATCAACAATAGTCCAGAGGGGAAACACCAACTGTGTGCTTGAAGTTCCCACCTACCTTCACCTAGCCTATTTTTCTGTCCCAATCCCTGCTGTTTTCTCTGTCTCTTTCCAGCATTCCTCTGACCAGCTTTGTCCCAGACTTTGCAATGGTTTCCCAGCCTCTTGCCCTGAGCTGCATTGGCAAATGCCTTCCTTCCTCCTTCTCATCATTCCCATATAAAATCAGCAACCATTTTTTAAAAAATGTATTAAACGAAGCAAAATTTCTTCTGTCATTAAATAAAACCACAGTAGGATTCTCTGCCAACTTTTAGAAAAAGTGTATCATCTCTTTGGGTTTTAAATGCAGCCTCAGTTAAATGATTAAGTTTTCTCCTCTGTCCTACCTGGGCAACAATTGGGAAGGCAGTTCGGTGGTTGCCCAGGTGGGGTCTAAAAGAAAAATTCATTGGGAAGGCAATTATAGTTGACTTTTTCACTCTTTTCTGCTTACCTTCTCTCCTATTCACTACCTCCATCCCAGGCTGAAGTGAGAGAGAGAAAAACGACAGAGTTATTGTTTGAAGATTATTACTGTAATATGTACTGTGTAAACCCGGCTAATGTTTAAAGTTGTGATATCTCTTACAGGTGTTTTTTGGGCTCCTATGACTGTAATCTTGTGATATGAGAAGTGCACATCTTCCTCCAGGGCTTTCTTGGGTCCAAATTTGTTGAAGAATTGCTTTTTACAAGACATCTTTTTGTTTGAGTTCTATCACCTCTCCAGATGTTACTCAACAGGAGACTTTTAGAACAGCCCAAGTCTCACTCTTTTGCTCCTTGTGGCTTACCTTGGGTCCATAGAAAACACCCAATGCCCTGCTTTGGTGGGAGTAGGATTATTTTCAAATGCTGACCTCTACTTTCTCTCGGCGCCGAGCTGAGACCAGGAGTCACAGCACTTTGCTCTGAGATTCTGCAGACATAGGCCTGACAAAGTCAAATTCCAGGGTACATACATCAGCTCCCTGAGTGGTTTCCCAAAAGACATTAAGTGAGGGAGTAGGTCCTGCCATTTCTTTCCCCTGAGGAAGGACTCATAACCCAGTTTTTACCCAGGTATTCCTCCTCTCAAAATCCACTCGTAACCATTTTATACCCTTGGTGTAATTATGGGGTTTCAAGAGTCATGAAACAGGGCTTTTATTTGCTTTGAAAATTTCCATTTTGGTGTGTCAACTCACTTGGAAATTTTATATCTGTGGCATTGTGGTATGCTGAACTTGGCCCTGCAAATATATCCATATCCTAATCTCCAGAATTTAAAAATATGTAACTATGCATGGTATAAGGGACTTTGTTAATGTGATTAAGTTAAGGATCTTGAAATGGGGTAATACTTCTGGATTATCTGGGTGGGCTCAATGTAATCACTAGGGTCCTTACAAGAAGGACGCAGGAGACTCAGAGTCAAGAGTAAGAGATGTGATGACAGAAATAAGAGATTGGAGAAATGTGAAGAAGGAGCCCTGAGCCAACAAATGCTGGTGTCCTCTAGAAATGGAAAAAGACAAGGAAACATTGTCCCCTGGGGCTACCAGAAGGAATCAGCCCTACTATCACCTTCACTCTAGCCTAGCAGGGCTGATTATGAACCTCTGAACTCCAGAACAGTACGATAATAAATTTGTGTTGTTTCAAGCCACAAGCTTTGTGGCAATTTGCTACCATATCAATGTAGTACCTCAGGCAAAATTTCAAATTTTGTGTCCAGTAAACTTGGCACAACATGCCCTTAGATAACTACATTATTTTAATAGTTGAATTAATAGCACATAATGCCCCTAACTACTGGGCAGGCTTGAAATAACTAGGAAGCCTCCTAAATTCTAAGTTCTACTCTTCATAGGCAGTGTTGACATGCACTGCAGAATGATTTAGCATCAATTTCATGTCATATATAGTTGCAGATACTGGTTCTTCCATTTGTATTAGCTAAATAACTTTGGGAAAGTTACTCTACTTGTTTTTATTTATCTATAAAAAAAGAAATAATTATCTACCTTTCCAGATTTGTCTGAGGATTAAATAAAATTATTTAAAACTGAAAAATCCTTTAGGTAGTCCTTGTCGTGGAGTAAGTGACTGAAAAAGTATAGCCATTAAAAAAAATGAAGAGTTAAATAATCTATGATAAAATTGGTGATATATATTCATAGTGAAACTGATTTGTAAATGTTTATTGAGTACTTACTCAGTGTTCAGGACAATCTTAGATGCTGTGGTGGGTAAAAAAAAAATTTCCCTTAAGGCAGTTATAGGAGGACCGCCTTCCAACTCCCATGGATAAGTACTGAGCTGGTGAGTTTCAACCCAGTCAGGTGCAATGTCTCTCTGATTTCAAAAGACAGAGTGTCCTGATGGAAGGTAGTTAGCTTTGAAATGTCAGTTTCACTGCCTGGTAGAAATAAATGCTTGCAGCATATAAAACATATTTAGTAGTGCTATTGATGGATAAATCATGAAAGATGCACACTGGAAAGGTTAATATTGACATCCCGTAAGACATAACTTTCTATGCAGCACAACTATTGATCAAACCACGGTGATGGGCTAGAAGTGCAAGTGTGGATCACTCGCAGGAGGGGCAAAGCCAGTGCTCAGGATGGCTCAGGCATTGTATAAAAATGAAAGTTTCTTTAAACACATCTTGGGATTTCCAGTCCAGTCTGGGATCTGATATTATTTCATCCTTGCAACAATAGCACCCAGTGTCCAAGAAGAAACATTAGCCAACCACAAGCATTTGGTTAATAATGACTCTTCCATCAACCTAGATAAAGAAATCAATGGAAAGCTCCCAGATGCCTGCATAACAATTTTGAAAGGAACTGTATGTTTGTCTTGATCAACTCACAAAGATACTAAGAAGATCATTTTGATGGTATCTTGAGCCTTTACTAATTTTTTTCTAGCTAATGGATAACAATGAATTTACTGTTAAAATAAGATTCTCCAGCTAATTGGAATAAGCAACCAATTCCTCTTCAAAATCCCAAAACCCATGCCATAAGAAATAAGATAGGCAAGTGCAACCTCATCAAACCGAAAAGCTTCTGCAAGGAAAAGAAACCATCAAGAGAGCAGGGAGACAGCCCACAGAATGTGAAAAAATATTTGCCAACTGTATATCTGACAAATACCTAACATACAGGATCTACAAGGAACCCAAATGTGATGAAAGAAAAAAAAAAACACAGCCCTATTAAAAAGTGACAAAAGATTTGAATAGACACTCCTCAAAAGAAGACATATGAGCAGCCAACAGATACATGAAAAAATGCTCAACCTCACTAATCATCAAAAAAATGCAAATCAAAACCACACTGAGTTACCACCTAACGCCAGTAAGACTGGCCCTCATTAATAACTCAAAAACAACAGATGCTGGAGAGGATGTGAAGAAAAGAGAACGCTTCTACTCTGTTGGTGAGAGTGTAAATGAGAACAACCTCTGTGGAAATCTAAAAATCAACCTACCATATGATCCGGCAATCCCTCTTCTGGGAATATACCTAGAGGAACTCAAATCATTCTACAAAAAAAGATACCTGTGCGTGCATGTTTACTGCAGCACTATTCTCCATAGCAAAAACATGGAACCAACTGTACTGCCCATTGAAAGTGGACTGGGTAAAAAAAGTGATACATATACATAATGGAATATTATGCAGCTATAAAGAAGGGCCAAATTATGGACTTAGAACTAACTTGAGTGAATTTAGAGTCTATCATATTCAGTGATGTATCACAGAAACAAAGAACTAAGTACTTCATGTTCTCACTCATAAGTGGATCCTGAACATTTATCCTAATACTACAAGAAAGAGATTGGAAGTAGTGGGACACTGACAGGAAGAGGGGGGCACATAACATTAATAAGCGTATCTGATCCCAAACCAGGCAAAGTGAGGATCAATGGGAGACCCAAGCTTCACCTGTACGATAACCACTTAAGTACCTAATCCTGAATTGTACCCCACATCTTTAAAATTAAAAAAGAAAAATGTATACTTCATAATTAAATTGTGGGGAAAATCAGTGAATGGCCAATAATTATCCTAATTAGAGGGTTAAACAAATATATTTGGCTTGAAAAGCTGAGTGTCCAAATGGGGTAACTTTCATTTATTTTTCCTAACTGCTACACTTTCACAGAGCACTGAATGAATCATTGGTGAGATCTGGCAGTTTCATGCCTAGTTACATAGAGAAAAATGAAAAAAAAAAAGCTATTGTACACATCACTTAAGCATATGCCACTGAATGCAAAAGGGAAATTAGATTATTAGGTTTCTACATTTCTTTAGCTTTTCATTTTGAAATAATTTTAAGCTTATAAAAATGTAAAAATAGTGCAACAAATTTCTATATGAACCTCACCCATGTTCCATTAATGTCAATAATAACACAATTTTCAAATAAGAAAACTAATATTGATACAATAGTATTATCTAAGCAACAGACCTTATGAAAATTTCATCAATTGGCCCACTAATGTCCATTTTCTGGGCCAGGATCCAATTCAATGTAGTAAATAACATTTAATTGTTTTGTCTCCTCAGGAACCATTAATTTGAAACAGTTCTTGTCTTTCATAACTTGACACATTTAAAGAGGGCTAGCCAACTATTTTGCATAATGTCCCACAATTTTGGGTTGCCTGATATTTCTTTATGATTAAATTGAAGTTATGCATCTTGGGCAAGAATACAACAGATGTGATGTGTCCTTCTCAGTGCATATTTCAGAAGTTTTATGTTGTTATCATTTCTTATTGCTCACTTTGTCCCAGGGTAATGCTAACTGACCATTTTATTAAGGAAATATTGCCAGTTATCTTTCCTTTTTATTTTCTTTCGCATCTTATGAAAAGTTACTATGAGGCTACTAGAAATCTTGTTTCTCATCACACTTTTGTTCCTACCTCCAGCTTTAGCATTCATTGATGATACATACTCAAAGTAAGAATTAATGTGGTGGTTTTCTATCATTCTTTCCATGGTTCTTTCTTGGAATTCAACTGTAAGACAGAGCATTTCCTTCTCCCCCACTTTAAATGGATTCAATTAATTATTTATGGCAATATGAATTAGTGAATTCTTTTTTTTTTTTTAAGAAAGAAAAGTTTATTTAAAAGTCACTTAGAGAGAGAAAGAGGAGAGAGAAGATTCACCTCCCCAAGATGGGGGAGGGGGCTAAAGCCAGGAAGCATGGTGACAGCCATGGCTCAAAGACCACAAGGCCACACCAGACTCTAGCAAGGCAGTGGCCCCAATTAGTGAATTCCTATGTTATTCTCTAAGCTATAAACCAGTTTCTGGTTTAGCCTTCCAGAGTCTTCTGTGCCTAAGATGTATATTTTATTGATTTCTCTTATTTATTATGCAAAATATAGCATAATATAGAAACTCTTTAGATCCAATTCTTTGACACAAAGAAACACTTTAGGGTTGATTCCAGTGTGTGGTGTGAGGTATGGATCTAATTTGATCATTTTTGAATTGGCTAACTCTGTTGTGTCAGTACCATTTATTAAAAAGCCCATCTTGATTTGAGTTAAACTCCTTGATTTAAGACATCTTTAACATGTCCTAAATGGCTATATGTTCTTGGTTCTATTATTTTATTTTTCTATTCTAGTCCACTGGTCTGTTTGCCTATTTATGAGCTTAGCTGGCACTCTTAATTTTAAAGGCTCTGTGGTATGTTTTAATGTCTGGTAGGGCTAGTTTCCCTCTGCTACCCATACATTTTTCTATCCTTAGTTTTCTATCCTTGTTTTTCTGTCATGTCTAATTTTCCACATAAACTTTAGGATGAACAATTCTAACTTCATGTAAAACTTGTACTGTTTTAATTGAGATTGTGCTAAATGTATAAGTTAGTTTAGAGGTACTAACATCTATATAAAGTTGAGTCTTTCTATCCAGGAATAAGAAATGTCTTTCCATTTGTTCAAATTTTCTTTGCATCTTCAGAAGTTTTTTTAAAGTTGTTTTCATAGAGATGTTGTCCATTTTTTGTTAAGCTTATACTTTACTATTTAAATTTCTTTGTTTATTTGTTGCTATTGTACATGAAGTTTTTCTACCATTTATAATCGGTTATTGTTTGTGTATATAAGGGCTGTTAGTTTCTGGATATTAGTGTTATGTTCTGATATCTTATTGAATTCTTTTATTTCTTAAGTTAGTTTTACCATTCATTCCCTGGGGCCTTTACATCTTCTTCACTGTTATTATGTCCAATTGATTTCTCATGTCTTATTGCACTAGTTATTACCATTAATACAGTGTTGAAGCAGGAGAGATAGAGAAATCCTTGTTTCTGGTGTTATTATATTATCTGCCAAAAAGAAAGTTTGACCCTTCTTTACTATTGTTATACTTCCATTGATTGATGTCATTGTAGATGCCTGTAGTTTTTGCTTTGCATGAGATTCTGGCATTATAATAAGGATTTCCATATAGTTTTCATAAGAAAGTATTAATCAGTTTCTACATTCTTAAGTTATTTAATCAAGAATAGGTGATAAATTTTGTCAAAGGATTTTTAAACAATTGAGGAGGTTTGATTTTTACCAGACTTATTGATATAGTAAGTTAGTAGATTTCCTAATATTGAGACAACTTTGCATTCCTGTAATAAATGGCACGTGCTTGTGGTGTATAATGATATAAAGTGTTGGATTATATTTGCTAACACTTTATTTAATTTGCATCAATGTTTATAGGTGGTATTGGTCTGTAGTTTTCTTGCATTTGTATTGTGTTTGGGTGTTGATGTTACGTTGGCATCAGAAAAATAATTACAAAGTTTTTTTTCACTTTCAATACTCTAGAACAATATACGAGGCACTGGAACTGTTTGGTCTTTGAAAGTTTTATAGAATTTGCCTGTGACACCATCTGTCATACCAGCTAGATATCATTGGGATTTGACTGTTTTGTGGAGTGGCTTCTTGATAACTTTGTTTAAGTGTTCCATCTCTAATGATATCAATTTTACTAATTCTATTTCCCTTTAAAATTTCCCATTTTCATCTATGTTTTCTAATTCATTTGTTTAGAGATCATTCTTCCTTTTATTTTCTTGATTAAATTAGATACTAGTTTGTCTATTTTGCTAATTTTTTTTTTTAGCAAAACAGGATTTTGATCTATTACTTAGTTATACAATTTTTCTATTCTCAATGTTATTTTACCTTTTTATTTTTCATTGCTTCTATGTTGAAAATTTTCTTTTTTTACTTCAATTTTTACTTTTTTGAGTTTAGAATGTAATCCATTTGTGTTTATTTGTTTTTCATTTAATTCCTCTTCCAACCAAGGGTTTTTGTAATAAAAGGTTTTTTCTATCTTCCAGATATTTTTATTAACTTTTTTCTATTTTGTTGATATTTTTAACATTTTTTCTTTTTCCAATACTTTATTAACACTTTCTCATTTAACTGTATTTTAATCAGAGATTGTTGATTGTCATATGTAATACTGCTAGTTTACAGAACTTACTTTTGTTTGCTTTGTGATGTGTGTGTGTGTAATGTTTCATGAGCCTTTGAAAAAATGTATTCTCTATTAGCAGAGTATATATTCATATCCTATGGCTATAACAAAGTGCCAAAAACTGAGTGGCTGAAAGCAATAGAAATTCATTGTTTCATAGTTCCTGAGGGTAGAAGTCAGAGATCAAGGTGTTGACATGTGCGTGTTGTCTTTGAGGACTGTAGGGGCCTCCTTCCCTGTCTACTCTGCTGACAATCCTTGGAGCTCCTGGGCTGGTAGATGTATCACTCTAATCTCTGCCTTCATTGTCACATGACCATCTTCTCCCTATATGTCTCTCTCTCTGTGTCACTTCTCTTTTTCTTATAAGGTTACCAGTCATAATGGATTAAGGTCTCACTTTATTCCAGTATAACTTCATCTGAGCTGATTACATCTGCAATAATGTTATTTACAAATAATATTACATTCTGAGGTACAGGGGGTTAGGACTTCAGCATGCCTTTTGGGAGACACAATTAAATTTTATACAGGGTATAAAATTCAGTATATATTCATAAGCTCCATATTTGTATTATGTGTTTTTAGGTCTTCTATATTCTTATGTATTTTTTGTCCACCTGGTATTTCTTCTACTGAGACTGGTACATTAAGTTCCCCTATTATCAGAGTGTATCCTTGCATCTTGTATACTTTTTGCTTCTAAAAGGTGATTGCTACATTACTTGGTGCATAGATATCTATGAAATACCTTAATTGTGAATTGCGGCATTTAGCCTTTAAAACTTTTCTTCATTTAAAGTATTTGTTTTAATTCTACTTTGTTTGTTATTGGGATATGTTCCTTTTACCTACTTTCTTTTTAATTCCAATTACCTGAATGGCCTGGTATACATTTGTCTTCTCACACTTAAAAAAAATTAAAATAATTTTAATTTAGATATGTCTCCTGGAGAAACATATGTCTGGGTCTTATTTAGTGTAAACTTAAAATGTTTTTATTTTAGTATGTGTATTATTTTATTGAAGCACATCCTAATTTACTAGTATGACTATATGTCTAGTTCCAACTCTGACATAATATTTTATAACTGTTTGTATTTCTATTTGCTATTTTTAAAATTTGATGCGCATTTTTAGGTTTTTTATTTTCCCTTTTTTTCTTTTTATTGGTTAATATTTAGGAAGGTCAGTATTATTTTTCTTTTGGTTACCTTTGTGCTTATATCTTTTGAATACCCTTAGTCCCATGTTTTCTTATTTAACCTTCTGCCATCTGACTTGTTAGTTTTCCATAGTATCTTTTAACTTCTAAAATTGCTTATACATTGAACTTATTCTTCCCTTGAGATCTTTTGGAATGCCCCTGCTGACCTCAAATGTGGGAGTCTGAAAGATTGCTCACTGGAATATGATGCTTTCTTTTTTAAAAATTATAATTACTTTGAAATTTGAGAAGTCTCTGTGTTCTATTTTTTCTGAGGATGTGGCTTTTGAATTATGTATAAATACAGACATACATAGAGAAAAAAGAGAAGTTGTTTTGTCAGGAAAAGGATTCCCTGCATTCTAGCCCAGACTTGCCCTTGACTGATTGCATTTGGACTCTCTTATTGACTACATCACATTTCTAGAAAAACTTTTAGAAGTTTTGAGACTTCATCAAAATTTCAGTCCAATTAATCCTACCACTCTCTCATTATCCTTTTCAATTCTCTCTGTCTTTCCAGGTTCTCCTCATTATCCTTTTCAATTCTCTCTGTCTTTCCAGGCTCTCCTCATGTAGGTAAGAGTCTACCATCTGTGACAACAATTCAGTGTTTGCAATCTCAAAAGCTTACAGGGTCAGGCAGAAAACATAAGTGAGTAAAAGGGACAAGCTAGAACATAGCAAGAACTCATCCAGATGAGATGAACCAAGTTGACAGTACTCCATCAAAAGGCATTCTAATGTGTAGTTTTAATACAAAGCAAAGACTGAGCCAAACGAAATCTGTCTCCAGGCTAAATTTGTCCTTTCACTTCTCACCTTACTTACATTTATTGTTGTCCTCTAAAATCTCAACTTTTGTTGAACTCCCTGTTTTTCCCATGTCCACCTCCACATGGCTTCACATTGCAGAAGAGAAAACTCATGCAACCAGGCCAGCAAACTTCACTTCCAACTCTATCACATTACACGTAGGCACATATGCCAGGTAGCCACCCTCCCACACTTCCTGGAAAGCTTTCTAGTGCTCTCTCAGAGATGACGGTTTGAAACTTTTTCCTTTCCACATGCCTTCTTATTAGAATGCTTTCAGTTGCAGGAATAGAGTTCCTAGCTAAATGACTTCTACTTATAAGAAATTCACTTTCCAATTTCCGTTACTCGTTATCCTGTTTATTTCTTTCACAGCAGTCATGGCACTCAGCAATCATTCTGGGTCTTGCTTACTTTTTTATATTTTTATTTCCCGCAACCAGAACATAAAATATGTGAGAGAAAACACCATGTGTCCCTTATTCTCCAAGTAGCTCTTAGATCTAGAACTATGGCAGCCATATGTAAGTAACACAATGAATACACAATTTAACGATGAAAGACTGAATCAGAACAAAGATCCAACATGTTTGAACTTATAGGAAATCTAGGATAATGGGTGGTGGCAGGTTAGATCATACTTTTTCTGTAAAGGACCAGATAAGTATTTTCAGTTTTGCAGGCCATATGGTCTCTGTCATAACTATTTAACTCTGGTATTATATCATGAAAGTAGAATAGACAATGGAGGGGCGTGGCTAGATTTAGACCACAGTCATAGTGTGTGGACCTCTGATCTAGACGAACAGACTATTTGCAAAACCTAAAACCCTGGATTCACACTGACCCTTGCTCAAAAAATCGTACATGTGTGTATATATTTATACCTCTACTATCTACTGAAAGGCAGAGTATGAGCTCTAGAGTATGGACAAGTCACCACCCTCTCTGCATTTTAGTTTCTTCAGCCTCAACAAAGGGATAATAGCAGTATCGACATCATACAGGCAAATGAGAATTAAATGAGATAAATTTTGTTAAATGCTGAGAGCACAGCTTGGCACACAGTACGTGCTAGATATATGTGTTGAATAAATGTTGAATGGGTTTTTGAAAACCACTCTGCATATATTAGCTCAATTCCTTCTCATAGAAGCCTAATGTTTCTGTGAGATACTAGTATTATTCCCTTTATTTTATTTTATTTTATTTTTGGAGTTGGAGTTGGAGTCTCACTCTGTCGCCCAGGTTGGAGTGCAATGGCATGCTCACGGCAACCCCAGCATTGACTTGCTGGGCTCCGGCAATCCTTCTGCCTCAACCTTCCAAGTAGCCAGAACTACAGGAGTACGCTACTATGCATGGATAATTTTTTGGTTTATTGTAGGGATGAGTTCTCACCGTGTTGCCCAGGCTGGTCATGAACCCGCAGGCCCAGAAACTAGATACAATACATATGATTATATAGTAACTGGTAGTATTAGGGTCAAATAAATACATTTAGAGATAAAAAGCTCTAAAAAGAAACTAGAATACATTTTTATTACCCAGTGTCCATTCAAAATGAAAGCAGTCAACAGACATTGACCTCTGCACTGGTTTTTAAAACATGGCTGCAAATTGCCTGCTATTCCTCCCATGTGGAGTAATCCTCTCCTCTTGAATCTGGGTGGATTTGAGACTGCTTCAGCCAACAAAGTAAGGTAAATGGAGTACTATGTGACTTCCAAGGCTAGATCACTCAGCTTTTGTCTTGCTTACTGGAATACATTCTCAGAACTCTGAGCTGCCATGTAAAAAGTCCAGTTACCATGAAGCCACTACATTGTGAGGAAGCCCAAGTCACATAGAAAGGCAATGCGTGGGTTCTTAAGTTAATGGTCTCATCTGAACCCACACTTGGAATAATCCCAGCCCAGGAGCCAGACAAGTGAGTGAAAGTTTTCAGATTATTCCATTCCCCAGCCATTCATCCATAGCCAATTAACTCCTCCCAGCTGAAGCCCCAGACACGATGGAGCAGACAAACCATCATCCCCACTGGAATCTGTCTGAGTTCTTGAACCACAGAGTCCAAGAGCATAATAAAATAGCTGATGTTTTACACAACTAAGTTTCGGGGTGTTTTGCTAGTTTGTAGATAAACAGAAGAGCTTCTTTCCAGATTTTCCTAAACTACCATTCCAGTTAAGCTTATCAGTTGCTGAATTCCCTTCATTTCCCAGTGACCTTGCTCTGCTGCTACTCTGAGAGTCTTTTGAGTCATCCAGCATTAGAAGGATCTGGAATTTGAACCCAGGAAGTGCTGCTGACCCCCACACTCTACTAGATGTTCTTAAACAAATCATTTCATATCTTTGGGTAAGTTTCCTCTTCCAAAATGGTGAGCCAAGTCTGCTTTGCAGGATTGCCCTGAAAATCAAATGATACCCTGGGTGCAAATCTACTTTAATGGAATTGAGACTCCAGGTTTTGGGCAAGAGATTTGGGTCAGAGGGCAGTTTTAATCTTCCTTGAGTTCCAGTCTTGCAAAGAAGCATATTTATCCAAACATAAATAGTGTTGATGCTGCAGCCATCAGAAGAGCAATCACATGTCTCACCATACACTGGGGGCTTCTAAAGTGTGTATGTGTGCGTGCGTGCGTGCGTGCGTGCGTGCGTGTGTGTGTGTGTGTGTGTGTGTGTGTACGTGTATGTAATTTAATAGTGGGTCAGCCTGGTGATTTTGAAACAACTCAAGTGTCTGACATGAAAGCGAGTGACAGTACTTGGAACGAAGGCCATGAAATGCAAGTACATTGCAAATCACTCAGTCGTGCCGTCGAGGGAATCATAGTCACCGTATATATTTTCTTAAATGTAGTTTCCCAGCAAACCTTTCATAAAATTCATGACTGTGACTGACCTCTGCTGCATGCTTGTCGCCAGGGCTTTCCCTTCCCCCCTCAAATATAACCCAGGCTTGTAAGGCACTTGTGGCAAACACTGTTCACTGGCTGCTGGACAGTTATTCTCAACCCTTTCTGCTTTCTTCTATAGAGTTCAGAAAATCAATACTGGCCATTTCTGCTTCCCACGCAGGTGGGGGTGGCCAGCATCCAAAAGGAATAAGCAGAAGTCTTCTAGGAGAGGTCTTTTGTAAAATATTTATATTTCCTAATATAAGGACACAAGATGCTGGTACAGACCTTTCCACTTACCCTTTCTATGGCCTTGTTTGTATAATGGACAGAGCTGCAGCAGCCATCTTGTGACAATGAGGAAAACTCCGGCATCTTCTATCCAACTACATTTGGGTAGTAAGCCACTGCAGCTGCACTTTCTATCACAGAGGCAGAAGAGTCTAACTGATATGAAATTGCAGAAAATGATGTATGCAATTGACAATTGAACTATTTTTCTGTAAGTAAATAGGTACATTTTACTTCCCTGACCTTTATGAAGATAACAGAAACAAAAATCTTTGAATATAAAATCATTTTGCATCCCTGCATGTTTTTCTCCCTGTAAGTGACTGCCTATTACTTCATAGACACTCCCTGCAATTCTCTCCATAACTTTGCACTCTGCTGATACAGAGCAAAATATTCTCCTTGTCTGACCACTGCCATAATCTTCCTAAATATCTTCTTCTCCACTGTGGTGCCCTCCCAGTCATTCTCTAGGCTGCAGCCAAAGAGGTTTTTCTAAAAACAAATATCCATCCATATCCTTCCACTGTGAGCAGAATTCTAGTGAATATTCATGAAAATCTGACCTTCTTCACTCTGCTGAGAAGGTTTTCCATAATTTGACCTCTCCAGCTGCTCCTGCAGCCAGTTCTTTTGTTCTGGCACCTCTTTACAGTGTTCTCAAGTTCCTCAAGCTCTCAACTTCACCCACACAAAACTTTAAAATCCCCTCCCTCATTATATCAGTCCTTCCTCTTGGCTATTTTTCACTCACGTAACTCAGACTTCTCTGATGCATGTACACACACATACATGGCTTTAGGTTTGCTGCTTTGGGCATGTGCCTCCATAGCACTCTACTGCAGTCCTTGAAGAAGGAAACACATAATACAAGCAAATATCTTTCTGACTAAATGGCAAACTACCTGAGGGCAAGGTCTGAGTGTGCCTTGCTCAATACTGTAATGTCAGTGCCCAAAGAAGTGCTTGGCATGTAGAATTGGAAGGAAAGAAGGGAGCAGAGTATCCCAATCACCTTTTATTCGCCCCAGAGGTTGTGAAAGGGCTCTCTACCCTAAATAGCATGAGATGGCTGAATTCACAGTACCTAATACTCCACAGATGAGATGGACAACAGCTTATTAGTCATATAGTCTCACAGCTCAGAGGAAGAGTCTACCATAGGCCATGCACAACAACACAAGGATTGCTTGGGAACAGAGAGAACCAGCAGGAGTGGTGGGAGGCAGGCTTTGTAGTGACACGAGAGTGAGGAAACCCTTCATTTACTTGGGAGGATATGATTACTTTGTTTGAATAATTTTGTAGCCTGGCACGAAGGTAACTGGATTAAGCTCAAAAGTTAGACAGGGTGACTTTTCATTTACCACCTGGAACATTCACAACTGACCCAATCCCCATTCCCAATCTCTTTATCCTTATCTACTTTCCAGTCATACCTGGTCATGTGTCTGCCAAAGAGACATAAACAGAATTGTTCTGTGGGATTTCTGGAGAAGCTTTTGCTTTCTCTGTTGAGGCAATGCCCTTGTCTCCTTATTCCTCCCCCTTTGCTCTTGCTGGGGTATAGACTTGATGGCTAGAACTGCAGCAGCCATCTTGTAACCATCAGAGATAGTCAGACAATCATAAAGATTTGAAATAAACTTGCCTCTTATTTACCACTTTTATGGAGGCTATTGCACAATTGAGATTTAATTTTTTTCCACTTAAGATTTAATCATAAATATTTTATACATTATCAAAGATTCTTTATGTTTATCAGTCACATTGCCCACATACTATTACATTGGATGGAGATACCACAGTACATCTTACTATTCTTCTATTGTTATGAATTTTTTTTTCATTTTCTGTATTATTCAAACTTGAAGGGTTGAGAGTTATAGGAAGCTGTGCACTGTGATGCACTGCAATTGAGGGTTGGTGTTTGGCTGGACACTTCCTGGGTTTCAGAAGACACGATGAATGTGTGTGGAGATTGAAAGACATAGCTATACAGTGGTCATACTTTCTAAAGTATGGTGAATACTCAAGTCTTGCCTATAGGATCCAGGACCCAAGTGATCTCAGTGGACATTCCACCTGTGTGATAGCAGTCAGGCCTAGAGACACCTGGGACTGAACTAAATTGTAAAAAAAAAGTTGCCTGAGTTAACATGTTATCAAAGCTAGCTTGGAGAAACAGAATCACACATTAAAAGAATCAAAGTGATTGCCAGAAATTAATGAAATTATATGAGCAAAGCAAGAATGGAAATAAGAAAATGAGAAATGGAGTTGGGAAGTAAAAAAATTTGAAGTATGTCATGTGTTTGCAATGCAGGGCTGAGGACACAGACACCAAGTTGGCAGTGGGCACCCTATTACAAGATGCCTGCCTTCTAAGGTGGAGGTGGGCTCAGGAGCTAAAGGTGATATATCAGCTAGATAATTCTACTCTTTATTTTTTCATAATTATTTTTCCAACTTTCTTAAATAGTTAAACTTTATTTCAACATGAACATTTTTTAGAAAAAGAATTGCTGTTACTGAAGCAATTCCTATATTCCCTGTCTTCTCTTCCCCTATCCCCTTTGGCAGTCCCTGACAACATTCAGTGGATGTTAATAGACCACAGACCATCCCACAATGTTCCTCTGAGCAAAGAAGGGCAGGGACAATTTTTAGTTCTCTTTCAGAATGTGATGAAATCTCTTAGTAACCTTACAAATTTTATATGTATACATTCACAGAACTTTGCTCACCTTTTCAGAGTGGTAAAAACCTCAATTTATGAGCAGGAACATTGAGATTCTGGAGCCATGGCTGCCTCTTTTTCACCTTTCTGCTACTTATCAGCCCAATCTTCAAAATTATGTTCTTGGATCCCTGCTCGTGACTGGACATCCAGATGTCTCAAGGGGCTCAGAAAGTACAGAAGCAAAGTCATATGGACACCCCCTTCCATAGGACTACAGTTGTTTATAACCAACAAGCATTAAAGATTGAAGATGAAGGAATAGAGCAAACATGATTGTTGATGGTTCCCAACTTATACTGTGTGCTCATAATTCACATGGGCAATCTTCTGTTTCAGGTGCAGTGAAGCACTAACCTCAGCAACTCCCCCCACTGAATTCCTGAGCTCTAGGTGACTCCCTACATGACAGAATATGATCCACTCCCTTTGAGATAACCATTAGCTACTTATCCATTTTTCTCCTTTCTTGACCCCATCCTATTTTTCATCTTCTCTCAAGCTCCATTCTACCTTTGTGAAGGTGAACTTTTCCCTCCGTTGACTCTCATCCAGACTCAGTCCCCAGCTCATAATTTGCTCCTAACCTGGACTTCTTAGCAATTTGTGATTTCCCATGAGGGAAAGCCAAAGATTTGCCCAAAGGTTTATTCATAGAATAAAAGTCCCGGGAAGAAAGCCCACCAAGTGAGACAAAAAGTCAAGAATGAAACCTAAAGAACAAATAGCAAATACTAATTGAGCTCAGGGATACACAAAATTCACAAAAACTGTGTAAGCCAGGGTAAGGCTTACAGTGAGGCCTGGATTTAGGCAGGGCCACTACGTTTATGAAGCTCACCATGTGCAGATCTCTATGCTAAATATATCATCATGTAAGCTCTCTTAATCCTCACATTCATCCAAGGTAGGTATTATTATTATGCTCATTTTGCGTAGCAGAAACATAAGCTCAAAGATACTCAGGAACTTAATATCACAAAGCAAAAATTTGGACCCAGAAACCTCTGTTGCCAAAGCTTTAACCTGACTAATTAATAGTGCTAGCACACAGTCATTGCTCAATCAATATTTGTTAAATGAATGAATGAATGAAGTAGTGATATGAGAATGAGGAGACTTCTATACCTGGTAATGTAGATTATATTTCCACAGTAGAGGGTAGAAGCTTAAATGGAGAAGGTAATTGTGCAGCTACTGAATTACTGATGTTTACTCAGCGCTTACTCTATGCTAGGCCACATGCTAAGTGCTTTAACACTTCAGGTCAAGCCTCTTGAAGTCAACAGAAATATGTGGAGCACTGGACACTCTGGCTGGCCCTGAATTGGGCCCTCAGGATGGCGAATTATACTCAAGCACTCACAGGCAAAATGCAGACGCAAGACCTATAACGTACTTCACACCATGGACAGGGCAATCTGGGGTTTAATTTACCCACTCTCCACTCACCCTCTACAAGCATGAGCAATCCATCACCAGTTAGATTTCTTTAACCCTGGGGATTTTAGAGTGATCAATGGACTCTGGATATAGTGGGAGTCTGCCTCCCTGCCCCGCCCCCAGGTCTCAGGATTTCCCCATAATAGACTCCCATATACTGTGAGCAATTTACAGTATAATGAATTTGTTTTATTCCAGTTCAGTTTGGGCATTGTGGCTCCTGCCTGCCTTCCTGTTGTTTTATTTACTCCTCAGCCATTCTCATTTTTGTAGCTATTCCCTTTAGCTCTCCTTTTCTGTAAGGTCATTCTAAGGACAGGATGTTGCAATGGCCAAGATGAATTGTGAACAAGTGCAAGCCAGGTGTGTGTTGGTGATTCTCTCTCTTCCTTTGGACTCTATGAAATCTGGCCCATAAAGAAAAATATCCCACGCTCAAGATTTAGAGCCCAAATTCCGATTTTGAGGTCGGTGTCATTCAGATGAATGCCCCTGAGCCAGGCACAACAGAGCAGTTACTGGGCGAGATAAGGTGATTCAGTGTCATACCTCAGTGAGCTGTAACTCACCAGGGGTGGGGGGGGAGACATTTTTGTAACCACTAAAATGTGTAAGGCCAGCCTCAGTCCTGTATATTGCTGCTTTCCACAATGGCTGTTTCCTGGAAAATCCATCTCTTTCACCAAGGGGTGCTAGGGGCATTGAAGATTAGTCAGTTTGCTATACTGTTCTTGTTAACACTTGTGGCAGAACATTAATACAGGGTAGTAGTAATCACACTGGTGCTAAATATTTGCAGTGTTAGGGCAATAGCTTTGAATCTTAACCTACTACATTTGATTAATAGTGATGCTAATGGTGGCATCAAGGAAGATGGACTTCCCAGCCTTCTTCTCTAGACAATATAAAAACTCCAGTCCTAAATGCTTTATTTGTATGTGAATATAAATAAGAGTAGCTTCTAATTATTTCTGGCACTTGCTTTTTAATACCAGAGCCTTCAAGTCACAGTGGTCAAAGGGTAATGCATCATAACAGGTTACAACATCCCCAAGGATTTCTTGATTGACATAAAAATGGTTTTTTTCCTCCAAATGATTGACACTTTGGCAGGTGGGAAGTAATGGCCAAGCTTCTAGCTGTCCGTTAAAAGATCTTAAATCAAGGATGACATGGCTTCAATAATTATCTTCCACATTTGGGGATTGAAACCAGCTGGACTGTGGAGAGTGCTCTTTGGGGGACTGGAGTACCTTGGGGGATAGTACAACAACTTTTCAGATGCGTCCCTCAGGGCAAATAACTTGAAAAATTGATTTCCAAAATTTTCAGAATGTCTTTTTACCCCTAGAGGGACATAAATGGAAACCAAAGGTTTATAGTGAAGCAACAGGGTGAACACTAGTTAGAGATAAGAAATTTGCTGATGAGAAGTGCTTATCTTTGTCTTTTCAGAAGGCAGGTGGGGAAATGTGTTTACCTTCAAAAACTGAATCATATATTTTAACCAACCATTGGTAGAAAGAGCAGGCATTGCATCTTAAGAACTATAATTTACTGTAACCAAATAAGTACACCCAGAAAAGTTGGAAAAAGGGCATCCCACCATGTTCTGAAACTGTGTATGATGGGAGAACAAGATTTCCTTGACCTGACATGAATAATCTCCCAGACTCCTGCTATTTGCTCTGTATCACTGCTCCAGTTTGGACACAAGGTCTTCATATGCATGATTGGTCATTGGAGTCTTAGAAGTTTTGTAAACAAGATTTCCATGGATTTGTAGTCTACTGTCTCCTGAGAAACTCCTGGAAAACAAGGATCTGGATTTTCCCCAAGTCTAGGTCAAATGAGCAAACAGAAGAAAGAATTATTAGATAAAGATGATTCTACCATCCCAGAAAGGCCAACCATCAAGCATGCCTGCTCGATGAGTGTGGTCAGGCTAACAGCTTTTAGTTTTCTTGCCTTCAAATTTTCTAACCAAGTAAACCAAACAAAAATCCAAAGAGTGTCTTCTCTGAGTGCTAATACTGGAAACAAAAGAAAAGAGGCTCTTCAAGGAGCTCACCTTGTATCAGAAGAGTAAGGTACAGAACGTATACCAAATCATGAATCCATAGCACTAAAGCACTTGGAAACTATATTCATCATGTTGTATATAAATACAAAGACGGAAATGAATGATTCATATCTCTGGGAAAGGAGTAATGATCTATAGTGTCAACAAAGGTTTAACACAGCTGATATTTAAGCTGAGCTTGAAAAGTGAGTGTCATTGAGCCCGATGGAAAATATAGTGCCTTGGAAAACAAGCAAAAGGACCTTCCCAGCAGCAGTATGCCAAAGAGCATAGCATCATGTGGTCATCAACCAACAGGAGTGTCCCATTAAGGTGGAGAGAATACAAGGTAGAGAGAATACAACATCAAAACTTCCAGTGGTACATTTCCTCAAAGACTTTTTTTTAACCTTCTATATCCCAAGCCCTGAACTATGTAAGTGCTGGACTATGTAACTCCATGATATGTGGCTAGGGGTATAGATGTTTAGCCTTTCTATTTTTCTTTTTATCCCTATGAATGTGATAGGGATAAACTATCACATTCATATGCGCTTATAACTCACTTTATACGCATATATCTTTTTCAAACCTTAATTTTTTAGTAAAACCAATGTTCTTGTGTCACATCACATTTGGTCATGCCCGCAGGCTTATTTTTATAATACCACCCTGTGCACTGCTTTGGGCTATGAGTGAAAGACAGAAGAGAAGGAGAACAGAAGAGTAAAGATGGACGGGAAGTGAGCACTAGAAAGCCAAGGCCCTTGGATACCATTGTCTGTGAGGAATAAAACATCATTGTGAATACTTAAGCTAGGAAGATAACATAATCACTTCTAAATTACAGAAACAGAATATTTTTAGTGGATGGACAGAGAATGACCGGAAATGGAAAGAAAGGGGATTAGTTAGGAGGATAAGCTATAAGGTATTATATGTTAGGAAATTCGGCTATGCCAATGGTTGTGAGGATAGAAAGGGTCAGATTGGAAGAAAATTCATTAACTGAGAACTGATTCGCTGTGGGAGGTGATGGCGTGAAAGTGAGATATCAACGTTGATGCTGATGTTTCTCTCTTAAGCAAAGTTGTGAATGTTGTGCTATTACTGACATAGAAAATCCAGAAAGAGGGATGGATTGGGGAATAGCACAGGTGCGGTTCTTGACATGACGAGTGTGAGGTGTCTGTGGGGTGTTTGGGAGAATTGCAAAAATATTTTTAGAGATGAATACATAACATTTATAGAACCAATAGATTTAGAGAAAAAGTAGGGAAAGGGTAGGAGAAGCAAAGCCTTAAGAAAAAGACAAAATGGCCATAAATATAGGAGAAACTAAAGGAAGGGAACTTATATTTATCTAGTATTTCTTTTAAATCAAACACAAAGAACTTAACCTGTGCTATGGCATTTAATTCACACAGTAAGCCTAAAAATGATTTTATCCCACTTTATATGAGCAACTGGGAGGTTTTGAGATATTAACTGACATTTCCCTATAATTTCTTTGTACCCATTGTCCTTTTCCCATGTGGCATCCGTTGATTCATAGAACAGATGTTGCAGGAGAAAAAGACTTTCGGCTTTAAAGAGCTTACACTTTTAATTTCTGAAAATAAATATCTTTAGAAAATTTGGAAGAAAAAAGATTTGTGTCTCTGGCTCTCAGAGCCCTGGGAAGCAGAAAGCCTTGGGCAGAAATGGCACCATGATGAGTCCAGGCAGATGGGTCACAAGCAGGCTCCCAGGGTTCCTTATATGCTTGCAAGGTGCAAGAGCAAGAAAAGGATCCAAGATGGGAATGGCATGGGAGTGAGAAAGTTCTTAAACAGCCCCGCTGAGCTTCATACAGCCCTGTAATGTGAGCTTGGAAGATGCAGACTGACTCTGGACAGGAAAGACATGAAACCATCTCAAAGAGGGATAAACCTGAAAAGGTTTGGGGTTCAGGGAGGAGGGATGGCTCAGAAGCCATTGCTATGAACTGACAGCAGAAAACCAGATGGGCATGGGTATTTCAGCAGATGTTAGTGTTGGATGGATCCTAACTAACCTAGGATCAGAACTTCTCAACTCAAATATTACAGCTGTCATTATGAGTCCTTGAGAACAAAGGAATAGCCTTGTGGGGGAAAAAAAGGATCACGATTGAAAAGATCATGATTGAGTATTTGCCTGTCAACAGATTGGGAGGCTTTACATTGGAGAAAAATTAATTA
Source organism: Carlito syrichta (assembly GCF_000164805.1). Taxonomy (NCBI): domain Eukaryota; kingdom Metazoa; phylum Chordata; class Mammalia; order Primates; family Tarsiidae; genus Carlito; species Carlito syrichta. The sequence goes on from NW_007123723.1 coordinate 222,405, forward strand.
TATTTCTAAGGTCATAGTCAAAGGTTTGGATTAGCTGCAATAAACAGTAAAACTGCGTCTAGGAGAGGCAGGTAAGTGGATTTCCAAAGGCCATGCTGCTAGGCAATGATGGCCCTTGTATAATAAGCTTGGGTCTTCCCACCTCCAGAATCTTTGGTATGCCATTCCATTTTTATTGCAAATTCCCATTTTCTACAGCCAAAAGGAAAGCAGTCAGCTGTGTTAGATTTTTTGATCTGGCCAAAGGTCTCCTAACCGTTCCTGCTTCTGTTTCCCTACAGTGCTGAGGGCAGATTACAGAGTAAGTCAGTTGAAACCCTGACACAAACGTTTCTCTAGAAACTCTCCATTGCTCCATCTACTCTTTCATGAAGTTGGCAGCCAAGTCACTAGTTCCTCTGACATATGCTGGGGAAAGTTAAGGATAGATAAAAACATAAGTTAAAGGAGGCAAGAAAGCAAGTTTTAAAATGTTCGTAATTTAGATTAATTTTTTTGTCATTTCCAAGTAGAAGAGGTCTGCTGAAGTGAAGAGAGGAAAGGATTGAGGTATTTTATAAATAATTATTTAATAAAAAATTACTATATGTCAGGAGCTTAATATTAGTGCTACTTAAAGTGCAGCCTGTGGACCGATATTGTTAATATCACCTGAAAGCTTGTTACAAATTTTAGTCTACTAATTCTTGGACTCCATTCCAGACCTACAGAATCAGAATTTCTTGAAATAGGACCCAGAAATATGTGTTTTAATAAGTTCCTCAATTGGCTGTTATGCATATTAAATTTGGTGAAGTGATGTTATAGAAATATGAAAAGCAATTGACCAGAGATGGGGAAATGGATTATAGAGAAATATGGGTCCAGGTGAAGTTGGAAATCATAAGCATGCAAAGTAGTCCATAATCATGGCCATGAGATTCTCAATGTGAGTTCTTGGCAGCAAGGTTGGAGACGGACACCAGGAAAAGGGAATGGTGTCTGGATCCAGGACACATGAAATTAGCCAGGCACATGAGCAAAAGGTTAAGAAGAAGATAAAACTGAGGAATTTGAGAGGCAACTACTAAGACAGTGAAGTTGATGTGATTAAGGCACATTAGCCACAGTGGTAGGGTAGAAATGATCCCAGGATGGAGTGGATTGATGAGGATCCTTATCTGAGGCAAAGAGGATACAATGGTGTCTAAGTGTCAGTTTCCTGCAGTGACTGGCAGGAGAGGTGGAATCCCAGAGGGTCAGGTTCAAGTCAGTTTCTGAAGTCGAATGAGGGTGAAAGACAATGGGAGTCACTTGCCCTCTTATTCACAGTTGAGTTCATGTTTTTCCTGATATCACAGAGACCTAGTCACTCATAATATGGAAACAAATCACTGGGAAACCCATAAAGATAATCTCCCCTTCTACAATCTCTTTATTGGCTTTATTCCTCTGTGTCTAACCTCCTTTCCCCTGCCCATCTCAGATGCTACTCTTTACTTAAGGTGAGTAAATCTGAATCCACTTCTATTTCCCCACTTGTGAATTAAAATGGAGTGTCAGGATATGCACACAAACCTCACTCCTCCACGAGGTAGGTGTGTGTGTGTGTGTGTGTGTGTGCGTGTGTGTGTGTGTGTGTGTGTGTGTGTGTGTGTGTTTGCCTATCTAGAGAAATCACTTGACTTTTGTGTATTGCATTAGGCCACTGTCATTAACAACAGTGGTGTCATTTTGATGTGCTTCATGAGGCAGTGGATGCTTTGAAGTTGAAAGATAGAACAGACATGGATAAATAGTACTCTGAGCAGGCTGCTGTTACACCATTATTGCCAGCAATTATTTCACCAAGTGACACATCAGATAAAAAGTCAGCCACCTTCCTTCAGGAAGCGCCTCAGTAGCTACAACTAGGAACTTCTGTCTGATTTGTTTTTCTTAAATGGACGAAAGGTTGTTATTTCTCTTGCTGGAGCCTTCTGCTTCCCCCTTGATGGCTCTGTCTCCATTTCTGTGAGTGGAGTCGAGGCTTCAGATTCTGGGTTTATGAGAGCTTGCACAGGTTTGATGCTGACTGCTACCTGGGATGTGTTATGTAGCAGTCTTTTCATTCGTTCTTTCTAAGTTTCCTTTTTGCTCATTTTCTCCTCTGTCTGCCATTATCCTTAACAGTTTTTCTTTTCTGCTTTTGGGAATGCAGATTAGAAACTGAACAGCTATGTCTAAAGAAGACAGCATTTGATAGGCTGTTATTTTTTTACCAACACACACAACACTGATTATGTGCAAGGCATTGTCTTAAGCCCAGTGACCAATATTAACTCACTCGATCTTGATAATAATGATTGTAGGTGTTATTATTATCATCCCCATATTTTCAAACAGAAAATGAAGAAGAGAGGTGAAACAGAGGCTGCACAAGTAATGTTTGGCAGAGCAGGATTCAAACCCAGGCAGTTTGGCTACAGAGGTTACCTAGCTACATTCCTGACTGTGCTGTGCTCTTGGGAGGGAGGTGACCAGGCTCCAATATTGGGAGCCAGAACTGGGATAACTAGCTTCTGGTTAGATAATTGCACATGGGAGGGACTAGATGCACCCATTGATAGGGAGGTTGTTCCAGTACTAGGGATGGAGTAATGGCCCACATCTAAACCAGACTATACAACTGAAAGGTACTTATAGACATGGGAGCGTGGGGTGAGGCTTGAGGGGTAGGGGGAAGGTGGGTTTGGGACCCTAGCTCCTGTGTCAGGAGCTGGCAAGAGAGTTGTTGGCAGATAGTCTTTGAAGTTAGTTGCCTAATGGTTGGTTCTGTAGCCACGACTAGCCTGGTTTAGCTCTACAAAAGCTAACACATCTTACCTTGAACATTCTTTGTGTTTCTGCCCCTTAGAAGAATGTACTCATTTCACTTTTATCCTTTAATAATCAACATAAATATCCCCTTACAGCGGAGTTTCCTAGGACTGTCCAGGCTGGGTCTCCGATTCCTTTTTCACACTCATACTCTTCTATGCTCATAACCTTTATGTGGTTCGTTCACTCACTTTGTCAATTTAAAATTGTGAAACTTCAGACATACAAAATGTTATAAAATATCAAAGTAAACACTTGTGTAATGTGTACAAATGAGCATAACAATTAATGTGTTGCCAATACATTTGAAGCCCATTTTATACCCTTCCCAAAAAACATTTCCTCTCTGTCAGACAGGCACCCACTATCTATGATTTAGTACCTATCATTTCTTTATTATGTTATTATTATATAATATATAGCATTGTATTATTATAATTTTGTAGCATTTGCAATTATTCCTATGTGTGTGAGTATAACATTGTTAAATGTTTAAAGCTTTATATAAAATACATGAATTTTTCTAAAATTTTCTTTTTTGCCTTTTTCTTTTTTTCTGAGAGAGTCATCAAAGCTGATTTATGTAGCTATAGTTCATTAACTTTTACTACTCAATTGAAATGCATTTGATGACTATACCACAATCTGTCTATTCTCCTGTTGATGGACATCAAGTTGCTTCCAATTTTTGACATACATAAATATATGCTGCTCTGAAAATATTTTGCCTGCCACCTTGTTCCCATCTGTGAAAGTACCTGAATAGTCATATATGCAGGAGCGGAATTGATTGGCTGTATGTTATGTACGTCTTCAAATATACTACAGATTATTATATTTCTACCCCAAAAGAAAACCCATTTTCCGTCTTTCCAATAGCCTATGAGAGTACTAATTGCTCTAAAATGTGGTGTTGTCAGAAACATCAAAGCTTTTTAGCAGAGAATTTCAAACGTAAAAAACAGAAAAATAATAAAATAGATCCTATGTATTCATTACCCAACTTCAAGAATTATCATCTCACAGCCAATATTATTTCATGTGTACTTCCATCCACTTCCACTATCATACATCATTTTAAAACAAACCTCAGGCATAAAGAGTATTATTTAATCTGCAAATAATTTAATATATAAAAATTGCAAGAGGTCTATTTTTAAAAGACCACAATACCATAAACAAACTTGAAAAAAATTTCTTAACAGCAAATATCTAATAGTGTCATTTTAATTATAAACATCTTTAAATGCTTTTTTAACCAGTGTAAAATAAATGCATGTATTGCAATTGTTTGATATGTCTCATGTCTTTTTTAGTTTATGGATTTTTTCCCTTTTCTTATTTTCCTCTCTTTCCTTTACTTGTTGAAGAAATTAGATATTTTGTCCTGTAGAATTCCCTACAGACTGGATTTTGCTGACTGTGTCACCATGATGTCATTTGTTATGTTCCTATAAATTACTACAGGCTACAGGGTTGGTATTGTATTCTTCCAGTATAATATTCAGTTGTCTGACTTCTTGTGATTTTAACAGTTGGTGCTCAATTTCTATATTTATAATTCATTGGGCGCTGTAAAATGCTTCATTCTAATTCTCTCATTCTTTCTTAATTGAATAGCTAGGATACTTTCATAAAGAGAAATTTTCCCTTCCTCTACTCTTGGGTTACTTAGTGGTAGAGTTCATCTAGTGATGAGACAAAGATGAGACAAAGATGATTCATTTTATTTATTTACTAGTTCTTAAATAAAAAGAGTTGGTTTATAACTATCCTTCAATGATAACTAACAAATTTAATTTTTGTATTATTTTGAATTAATAATGATAAAATATTTATAAAGGCGCATGAATTTAAATATGTTTGATGGATTTCAATCCATTTCAGTTCTTATTCTTTTGATACTAGTAATTCTCAACTTTGGCTGATGAAACCTCCTTGAGTTGGATCCTAAGTCCCTCTGTCAGTTTTGATACCTCCCTTGATATCTACAATAACAACATATTCTATGCTCATCTTATATTTATTTTGGCCCAGACTTGATGTTATCCATTTCCCCAAGGATCCCTGGTTTCTGTCCAGGGGAAATTACATTTAGAGTCTACAATCTGGGCAGTAAGCAATATTCTTAAAGTAATTTGAAACTTATTATTAATCTTACAGGTGTACAATACTGCTTTACTGTGGCTTTAATTTGCATTACCTAGATAATGACTTAGATTTAAATTGAGTGTTTATAACACTGTTTTGATAATTTCAGTTTCTGCTTCTACAAATTTTTGATTCATATCTATTGTTAATTTTATTCTCTTGGATCATTGTCATTTTTACTGACTGTGGAAGTTTCTTTAGATACTCTATGTACCTGTTCTTTGTTGGCTATATATGCTTCAAAAAATTTCCCCAATCTGTGATCTATCTTTTGGTGTTACTATACTTTTTCTTTATCAAGAGAATTCTTTTAATTGTAATGTAGTTAAATATATTTTTCTTTTCTTTTGTGGCCTGTGATTTTTTTCCCGTCTTGCAAAAGAACTTGCCAGAGAAGACCACATACAGAATGGTATGTGTAAGGAGCTATGCAGATCCTCTCCTGAGTGAAATAACTATAATTGGTAAAAATTATTTTTAAAAAAATCTAATGTCTCAGCAAATTGTCTCAAGGGCACAGAGCAAATGAAGACATATTTATTTCAAGAAAATATGTTAAATCTTGGTAAGAACAGTGAATAGAGCCATGGTCCTCTCTCCTCCTCTCCCAGCTCAGTGTGATGGAAGCACCACTCTGATTTGGTTTGGTCAATAAAATGGGGCTACTTTGACATCCAGTTCCCACGCAAAGGCTACATTATCTCTCCAGGAGAGGTACGCCACCAGCATTTCTCATTCCCTTTTAGCGTCGTGTTACAGAAGCTAAATTCCATGTGAATGTGACCAAGAGATCAGGTCCTCCCTTGCTTCATTCAACCCCCACTTGGTAGGGCTCTAGCTCAGGTGTAGAAGACTAAGAACACTGAGGTCTTGATTGCCCTTGCCTGAGCATGGTGGTAAGGTCAAGTTTCCATGTGTGAGGAGGCAAGAAAAGGTCAGAGGCTTTTGTCTCCACCAGCACCCTGATAATAAACTAGGGATGTCACTCAAGAGAAGCACGCCACTGATCCCACTCTCAGCTCTGGAGGAGCCACCTAAAACTTTGCTCAGGAGGATCAGCCGAAAGGACAGAGAGATCCAAAGTTCTCCCCAAGGGTATTGACTTCATTTGGAACATAGTGTAGGAAAGTTCAAGCCTAAGAGCACTCTGGAAAACAATGAAGAACTCAAGAGTGGGTCTTTTTTTGTTTACCCTACTTGGAGCACATTAATCTTATTAGATATGTAGGTGAATGATTTTCATCAACTTTGAGAAATATTGTCCTTTTGTAAAGTACTTTTTTCTGATCCACTCTTTCTCCTTTCTCTAGTACTCCTAATTTCTCTCAGACTCTGTATTTTTCTTCATTCTTCTTTCTCTCTCTCCTTTGTATTATATAAACTTTATCAATCTATTTTCAAGTTTTCTGCTTCTTCTGCCCAACCCTAAATATACTTGTTCTCCTTTCATCTCTCTGCTCCTTTAAGAAACATACAGTATGTTAATCAGTAATTATAATGATGTATTGTTGGATTTTTATTATATGTATTTGTAACATAGATAAAGCAAAAACACAGAAAATATGAAGAGACAACATAACTATGTATTAGTATCATTTTTATAGCTCCCTGAAATTAAGTTAGTAGATTCTTATAAGATACGTACTGTAAGCCAAAGAGTAACTACTAAGAAAATAACTCAAAAACTACAGCAAAAAATATTAAATAATTATGTGTTATAATAGAACATTTTCGTTGAATGAAAAGGAAAGCAGTAAAGGAGATATGGGGGAAAATGACATGAGACATATATAAAATGAAAAGTAAAAAGTATAAAATAAAATATTTTTTAAAATTCCAAAAAGATCCGGGACCCAGTGTAAGAGTGAAAACTACAAAACTCTTTGAAGAAAATGCAGGAGAAAGTCTTCAAGACTTTGAATTAGAACATCTTATTAGGAATGATACCAAAAAGCACAAGTCAGCCAAGAAATAGTAGACAAAATAATAGACAAATCACTTTCTTATAGTATTATGCTAAATGTTCAGGATTCGCTTATGAGTCAGAACATGTGGTACTCAGTTCCTTGTTTCTGTGATAGATCCTTCTGTGATAGACCAATATTAAAAAGATTTACATCAAAGAATATTTTAAGAAAGTGAAAAGACAATTCATAGTAAAGGAGAAAAATTTTGTAAATCATATATTTGATAATTGACTTCTATCTATAACATATAAGGAACTATTATCACTCAATAATACAAATTCAGTTAAAATGGGCAAAATATCTCAATATGTATTATTCCAAAGATGATAAACAAATGGCCAATAAGCACATAAAAAGATGCTTCACATAATTAGTCATCAGGAAAATACAAATAAAAACCATAGGGTGATATCACTTTATATCCACTAGGTTGACTCTATTAAATAAAAACAGAAATAGTAACAAGAGTTGGAGAATTTGAAACCCTCATATGCTACTGGTGGAGATGTAAAATGATGCAACCCCTTTGGAAAACAGACTGGCACCTTCTCAAAGCTAGCAATTTCACTTCTAGTTATTTACCCAAGAGGAATGAAGATAATTGTACATGAATATTCAGAGTGGCAATATTTGCAATAGGCAAAAAGTGTATACAAAATTTATGGGTGGCTAATAAAAGTAGTATATCTATGGATGGCTAATAAAAGTAGTATATTCATGTAATGGGCTACTATTTAACCATATAAAGGATTGATGCACTGACCTTTGCTACAAAATGAGTGAAAAACTTTTAAAACTTATGGAACAATCAACAGAGTGAAAAGGCAACCTGTGGAATAGTAGAAAAATATTTGCAGATTATGTGTCTGATAAGGAGTTAGTATCCAGAACATGTAAAGAACTCTTATAACTCAACAATAAAAATCAAATAACCCAAGATATAATTTGTTTCTTCCTTCCTAAGTCATAGTCTGCCTGCCTTCCTTCTTCCTTCCTTTTTTCTTCCCTCCTTCCCTCCCTTCCTTCCTTCTTCCTTCCTTTCTTCTTCCCTCCCTCCCCCCCTTCCTTCCTTCTTTCTTCCTTCTGTCCTTATCTCCCATGGCCCCTCCTCTTTTTGTCTCTCTCATTCTTTCTTTCTCTTTACTATATTGGTTAAGACTTCCAGAATAATGTTAAGTCAAAGTAGTAACAATAAAATTTTTCTCTTATTTCCAATCTTAAGCAAATAATTTCAAGTTTCTACCATGAATTAACATGTTTGCTGTCAATTTTTTAGATGCCCTTAGTCAGATTATTAAAATTTTTATTTTTCCTCATTTGCTCAGACTTTTTAAATGTAAGTGAAAGATGAGTTTTTAAAAGACTTTGTATCTATTGCCATAATCATATACTTTTTATGTTTTAAAAATTAAGTTATCGATTTTGGGATAAATTTTCAAAAGATGGAACTAAACTTGCATGATTTTGTTAAATCCAGCTTGGTTTTGATGTATCATCTTTTTAATGATACATTACTAAATTTAATCTGCTTAGGGCTTTTGCATGTTGTATGTTAGTGAATAAAAATAATGTGTAATTTTCCTCTCTCATTCTGTAAGTTTATTTTCCTTTTTCTATACTCTGAAATAATTTGCCTTATATTGAAATAATTTATTCTTCAATGTAAATCCTCCAATTAAAAAAAACTCTAAACCCTAATAGGTTTACCAGTTTACCAGTTTTATTAATTATTTCATGTCTTTTGACTTTTCTCTTATATCTTAAACAAATTTGGATAAATTTTATCTTTTATTAAAATTTTGACTTTACTAAAATGTATTAACTGATTAGCATAAATGATAGTATTGTTTTTAATATTAAATATATTTCTAGCTATGTCCATTTTGCATATCTAATATTATTTGTTTCTTCTTTGTCATTGTTTTGTTTAAATCCATATTTGAATTTTCAAAGAAGAAACTCTTGGCTTTAAAGCTTATGCATTCTATCAGATCTTCATTTTTACAGCTTTCTATGCCTGCCTTTAATTGTTTCCTTGTTTTTACTTTTTTATTGTTTATTCTGCTAGGTTCTTTTTTTTTTAATTTTTGAGATAAATGCTAAATTCATCAATTGGAGCTTTTTTTTATTTCTAATTAAGACTTGTATGTCTTTGGATTTCCCCTTAAGTACCACTTGATCTGTACTCCATAAATTTTCATGTGTAAAATATTCATTAATTTTCAGGTACAAAGATTTTCTAATTCCCCAATTGATTTGTTCTTTGACTTAAGACTATTTATTTCAAGTTTATGGAGGTTTGCTTTACACATTAGTTATATGGTTTTTTTTTTCTAAATATTTCCTGTCTACCTGAGAATAATGTGTGTTCTCAAAACATGCTGTATATGTTGAACACAGTATTCTATAGCTGCCAATTAAATAAGCTTCTTAGTTTTTTATACATACTTTTATATCAAACTATTTCCAATTCTATCCATTTTGGTCTACATAATCTGTCTTATATTGAGATAGAATATTCCATCCAGTAGGGCATACTTTAATATTTCTTTGTTTTAAGAGTTACTATTTTAAAAAATATTTTGAGGTCAGATGTCAGGTTATTGGATGCCTATGAGTCTAGAATTATATATACTTTTGGCAAACTATTTATAGCTGTATTCAGTATGTCTATTATAAAGTTTTTGTTGTTGTTGTTCTCCTGTTCTATTTGTCTCATATTAAAAACTTAAAGGTTTTTTATTTTTATTTTTCAGAATCCTTCTAGGTCCATAAGTATTTGCTTTTATTATTCAGAGCAGAGGTTTTAGAAATCAGTATTAATAATCTAGTAACCTATAATCAGTCAGAACCACACTTGATCTCAGTCAAAAGTCTGGGAAGCGATGGAAGTTCCATAAACACTGTTTTAACTAATCTTTAACTAAAAGTGTTTGACTCATTTATGTCTATTTATATTTACTTCTACCACCCTAATTGTACTGTCTTTTTGATGCTTCTCTTTTAAAAAAATTATTTTTCTGGCTTACTTTGGATAGATTTTTTTTCTTGTTGCATTATCTCCTCTATTCAATTGAAAGTTATAAACTCAATTTCTTCCTTTTAATGGTTACTCTTAGATTTTAACATCTAAACTTAATAATTTAAAAATTTTAGCTCTTTCTGTGAATAATTCAAAGAATGTAGAATGTTTTAAATCTGATCATTACTCTAAATCTATCCCTCTTATATTGTTAAATTGTTTTCCTTTGTTTTCCATTTATTGCTTTTCTTTTTTATAGTCATTGCTTTCATATTTACTCACTTACTTGCTCATTTCTTTGCCTATCCTTCATTCTGGATTTCACACTTTACTTTTAGAATTATTTTTATTATTCCAGTCCAAAAGTGGATTATTTGAAAAACTAATACACTAATATGATTGATTTCCTAAAAAATAAAAAGAAAGTTACAAATTGCCTATAATAAAAAAGAGGACATTTCTGTAGATTCACCCAATATTAGAAAGATAATAAAAGAATGTTATAATTAACTTTATCCTAAAAATTTTGAAAATTTGCATGAAATAGGCAATTTCCACTCATTGTAAACAGCAAAGACAAAGATAGTATTTTGTACATAGCCAGTAAGAAAAGAGAAATTATCTAAAATGGAAAGATTATTACACTGCTGAGAATGCTTAAACTAAACTAGAATTATATTTCCTAACTAAACTATCATTCAAGGGAAAGTGAAAAATAAAGTTATTTTCAGGAAAGCAAAAAACTAAGTTCATCACAAATATACTCTCCATAAAATAAATTAAAAGGACATTTGCATCAGGAAAATGAAATACACAAATTACTAATAACAAGGCAAAAAGAAGACATTTCTATAGCTGCTTTCACTATTAAAAAGGTACTTAAAAGATCTTATAATTTTACTAAAATTTTTGAAAATTTACATGAAACAGACAAATTTGTAGAAAAACACAATTCATCAAAACCAACAGAAGAGGAGAAAGAAAATCAAAATAGCTCTACCTCTACTAAGTATATATTGCATCTGCAATCAAAGTCCTTCTCACACAGTAATCTTCAAGTACAGACCGTTTCCCAAGTGAATTTTTCCAAAGAATATGGAAGAAAATAGGACTAATTTTATATATGCTCTTCCAGAGAATAGAAAAAGTGGGAGCACTTTACAGTTCATTATATTAGGCCAGTTTAATCTTGATGCCAAGACTTGGAAATGAATGGAAACACTTTCCAAATATTGAAAAAAACACAATTTCTCTCTCAGACATAGAAAAAGATGCTCAAACCTTAGTAAATCAAATCAAGAAATATACATATTTTATTATTTTTATGTGAATACCTTAAAAATTGCTTAGTTGTTTATAGCAATGTCTTAATTTTTGGCTTTTGCTATTATGTCATAGTACTATGCTATATAACATACCCAATCCAAAGTTTACTTTTCATGTCTGGTATATTTTCTTCTATTACTGTTGGGAGCTGGCCATGGAGGCCCACTGAGCATTAGGGATCAGGAAGGGCCGTTGACCCTGAGACCACTAGGATGCATTCGGGAACTGTTGACCCCATTTCCTCCCCCTTTCTACTCAGCACTAACCAGATTAAGCTCCTGTGAGCTCAAAACATAAAAACTCTGAGACCAGGACGAACACAAGCTAACTTTAGAAGCTCATTGCTCCCATTCTTCCACAAACTGCAGTTTTGGCTTTCACACAACTTATAATTCAAACTTGTGTCACATCTAAGAGCCTTAGTATTGGTCGCAGGCTTCTGGGTCATGATCTTAGGATTTATTGAAGGTGTAAATTGTAGACTATAGTTTTAGAAGACAGCCATTTTGTTGAAAGAATGCGCCTGGGTTACTTGCAGGTAGCCCGCTGTGAACTTTTGACTGGGCCACATTCCAAATATTCTGGGATGGGCCACTTTCGGTTGTAAAGTAAATACTTAAGCTTCTATAGAATTGTTTAACTTGGCATAAATCAATCAGTTTAGGATGAAAAAGGTTTATAGAATATGTCAGTCACAGATTAGGTTATCCTTTGTTATGGGATTTTAAGATTATCATATGAAAAATGTTTAAAGGGAATCATTGATTAAGTTTTCATGGATTAAGGTTTCTGGTGGGTGGGGGACACCCCTCCCACATCTGACTTTGTGTATAAAAGACCCGTTGTAACTCCCAATAACATTCATTCGCTTCTGCACTAGACTGGAGTTCAGTCTCTTTCTTTCTCTCTTCTTTCCCCCAATCGCCAACGCCGTCTCCACCTTTGGGGTACCCTGAACCTGGCTGAAGCTGGTCTCTGGCATATTACTTTTTCTTCTTAACCTTTTCAATACTTATTTTTTGCTTAAGTAATTATACAGGCTTAAATTAATTTCCTAGGCTATAATAAAATACCTCAACTGGGTGACTTAAAAAACCAGAAACTTATTCTTTCATCATTCTGCACGCAAGAAGTTCTAGACTCTGTGTAGAATTTTTTTGGCCTCTTCCTAGCTTCTGGTAGTAGCCAGAAATCTCTTTTGCTTGCCAATACTTCACTTCAATCTCTGCCTTTATCATCACAGGGCCATCTTCCATCTGTGTCTCTGTTTCTTCTTATGAACATATCAGTCATATTGGATTATCGCCCACCATGTGACCTCATATTTATCAATTACATCTGCAATTACACTATTTCCCAATCTTCTGAGGTACTGTGGGTTAAAACTTCAGTAAATCTTTCTGGGTGACAGAATTAAACCCATAATAAGCATGAAGCCTTGCTTTTCACCCCATTGCTATTCTAACTCAATATCATTTGAATGTACCTATCTCTCTTCCACTTAGAAATGTCATCTATCATATGCTAAATTACTAGATATGTGGAAGAAATTGTTGGTCTCTTCTTTCTGATCTCTCTGTCAAGTCAATAATCAGTATGACATAGTTTTGATTATTGTCACTTTATAATTTATCTTTCTTTTAGCCAACCTTATTGTGGCATAGTTTACATATAAAATGTACTGATTTTAATTATATATTCCCTTGATATGACAAATTTTATACAGCCATGTAATTGTTGCCACAATAAAGCACAGAAAACTTCTACCACCCCCAAATTTTCATTGTATCATATCCCAGTCAATCCTCTCCTCTTTTGCCTGTCCCTAAGCAACCACTTACCTGTTTTCTATCACTATAGGTGTGGTTTTTCTAGAGTTTTATATAAATGCAATTAAATAGTATCTATCTTTTTTGTATTTTTTTTTGACTCAGCATATTATTTTTTGAATTCATGCACTAGTTCATTTTTTTCATTGCTGTGTTGTAATTCATTGCATGAATATATTATAATTTGTTTATATATTCACTTTTTGATAGACTTTGGGTTGTTTCCTGTTTGGGATTATTCAAAATAAAGATGTTGTGAATGTATTTTTATTTCTGTAAGTGGAATTGAAGGGTTTTATAGAAAATACATGATAACTTTACCAGGCACTGAGAAACTGTTTTCCAAAGTGACATTACCACCAACAACATATAGAAGCTCTGCTTGCTTGACATCCTCATGACTCTTCCTAGTCTTTTTCATTTTAGCCATCCTAGTATATATGAAGTTGTATTTTCCTGTAGTTTTAATTTGCATTTCTCTGATGACTGATAATACTGAGTATCTTTTCACTGACTATTTCTTTTAAACAAATTAAGTTTTGATTTTTAATTGTTTCAGCTAATATATTTTCTTTCATTTAAAAAATATTTTAACATTATATTTTTACATTTTTATATTTTATAATTATATCTAGAAACACTATTATCTTTTGTAGTTCAAATTTTTACCCAGTCAGTTTATTTAATTATTTTATAATTTGTCAGCATTTTCCATTTGATTCTCTTGGATTTGTCATAAACATAATTATAATGCAAATAACAAAAATATTACTTCTATTCCAATTTTTAAAGACATTTCACTTTTTAAAATAAGTTGGTCATAATAAACAAAATTAAATATTATTAAACTTCTTTCTAGAATTTTTATGTGAGTTAAGAGACTTCTGGAGTTTCATTGTTATAGTTAATGTTGGTTAAGAACTAACTTCAAATTATTTATAATGCTAACAAATTCACAATTGATTCCTACTTTATGATAATCTTTATCAAGAATAGATGTGAGATTTTATCAAATCTCTTCCACCATATATAAAAACTTCAATATGATTTTCCTCTCAAGTGTTTATATGGAGAATTACACTGGATTATTCCTAATATTGAAGCTCGTATTTTATATATGTAGCAAAATTTGTCTTCATATTTATCATACTTAAATCAATATTAATAAGTGAAATTCATCGGCAATTTTTTTTGCCATCATTGTCAGGTTTGTAAGCAATGTTTTGACCATTTCATAAAATAGTTGGAAGTATTAATTTTCTCTATTTTCTGAAATAGCATTAAACATATTTGTCTTTAGGTTTTCAGTAGAATTCACTTACAAAATTGTATAGGCCTAATAAGTTGTTGTTTTTTTTAAACTGGGGTCATTACATTTCAACAATAGTCTTTATTTTTCCCAGTGCAATATGCTAATTTCAGTTTGTCTGTCTCCTAGCACCAGTTTACATTTTTCTAAGTCTTTCATTTTATCCAGATTTTCAAATTTACTTTAACAGAATTAAGCACATCTGATATTTATATTATTTGAATTTGCAGTTTTCTCTATTTATACTTTTGTGAATTTGTGCTTTCTTCTTTGTTATTTTATTGGAGTTTTTTTATTTCCATGGAATTGTTTTTTTTCATGTATTGTCCAACAAATTTTTTGTTGTGTAATTCATTAATGTCTGTTTCAATTTTTTTAGCTCAATTTCTTTTGCACCTCTAAAGTTTATTTCATTTACTTTCTCTCTAACTCCTTGTGTTGTCTGCTGAGTTTATTTATTTTATTATTTATTTCTTATATGTATTTATATATGTTTATATATATGTTTCTTTGAGTAGTGCTTGGTAGAATTTTATAGATCCTGATACATAGTATTTATACTATTGTCATTTTCTATATAATCTCTAATTTTGGTTTTGATTTTTGCTTTAAAATAAGTTAATTTCCAGCTAGTAGGCTTATTGTTTCTTTCTGGTCTTGTTATCAGTTACTAATTTTCTTGCATTGAATAACATGTATAATTTCTTTTTTAGAAGTTTATTGGTATTTTGCAGAAAAATATATTATGAATTTTCGAGAATGCTTCATGAACATCTGAAAAGGTAATGTGTTCTGTTTTCTATATACATAAGTGTATATACACACACACACACATATATATATATACTCACACACATACAGAGAGACACACAGTGGTTTGTGTGTGTATATATTTTGAGTATGCCCACATGTAAGTATACATATGTAAAGCTATAAGTATAACACATACCTACATATAAAATTTACATATGTATTCTGCCTTATTAATAATGTCAATTATTTTATAGACTTGCTTATTTTTATCCACTTGATCTTTCATAGGATAAAAGAAATGAATAAACATCTCCTACTCCCAATTGCTTCAAATGCTCCTGCATTTCACATACTTGGTGTTTACAAAAGTTCATAAAAGTTCATGGAAAATGCATTTATGAAAAAACTATGCATGGATTTCCAATTTTTTTTCCACCGAAGCAAATGAGTACTAACTTGTTATAACATATCCAAACAGGATCAAGTTTGAGGCACTAAGCAGCATAGGACATCAGTTTGAAAAGCACTCATATCAGAGCAACATGAATTCTGCTAAAACTGAAGCAAGAACAAACATCAAATTAATTGTGAAGCTTAGATGGAAGAACAGTGAAATCATTTATGCTTTCTGAAAAGTTTATGAGGACAATGCTCCAAGAAATCAGCAGTTTACAAATAAATAACTCATTTTAAGAAGGAATGAGATGATGTTGAAGATGAAGCCTGCAGCAGCATACTATCCACATCAATTTGCAAGGAAAAAATTAATCTTGTTTATTTCATAATTGAAGAGGACTGACAACTAACAACAGAAACAACAGTCAACACTATGGACGTCTCAATTAGTTCGGCTTACACTGTTCTGTCTGAAAAATTAAAATAGAGCAAATTTTTCACTTGATGGGTGCCAAGACTATTGCACCAAAATCAGCAAAATCAGCTGCAGACAAAAACATAGCTTTCAACAGAAATTTAAAACAAGCAGGATCAAGATCCTGAAGCATTCGTCTCTTTGAAGAATTGTAACAAGAGGTGAAACATGGCTTTATTGGTACAATCCTAAGCATAAAACACAATCAAAGCAGTGGCTACCAAGAGGTAGAAGAGGCCCCATCAAGACCAAAAGTCATGGTAATAGATTTTATGTTTGTTTTGTTTGGATGCTTAAGGCATTTTTTTTTTTGTTGAGTTTCTGGAGAGCCAAAGAGGAATAATATCTGTGTATTATGAGAGTGTTTTGAGAAAGTTAGCCAAAGTTTTAGCTGAAAATTGCCCAGGAAATCCTCATCAGAGAGTCTTTTCCCACCATGACACTGTCTATGCTCATTTCCTTCATAAAACAAAAGTAATTTTGTGAGAGTTTCAATGGAAAATCATTAAATATCTTATAGTCTTGATTTGGCTTCTTCTGATTTATTTTTGTTTCCTAATCTATTAATAAAATATCTGCAAAAGGTCCATTTAACTTCAGCCAATAAAGTAAAAAAAAAAAAAAAGAACTGCACTGACATGGTTAAATTCCCAGGATTCTCAGTTATTTTAGGGATGGTAATCATTGCTTACAAAAATTGTCTGACCTTGATAGAGCTTATGTTAAGAAATAAAGTTTATACGTTTTATTTTCACCTTTTAAATAAATTTTTCCATGAACTTTTGGAAGTCCCCTCATATTGTTTTGAGTTTAATATCCATGGTTATTTGACCTCATGTGATTGTATTATACCTTTATCATAAAAAGTTCCATATTTTTTCTCATTCAATAATTTTTGTCTCGATGTTAACATTGTCTGATATAGAGAATATACTATTCTCTGTTTTTTAAGAAAAGAATTATAATTTCCCAAAATGCCTTTGTGCATGCTTTTACTTTCAATTATTCCAAATCTCTTTTTTTGATAACTTTATTTTGGGGTTTTACTTTTCTTCTTTTTTATTTTAAAGATGTGGGGTAAAATTCAGGGTTAGGTACATAAGTGGTCATCTTACAGGTGAAGTTTGGGCTTCCCACTGATACTCACTTCACCTGGTTTGGGATCAGGTACCCTTATTAATGTGAGTTTTACTTTTCTTTTTTTGTTGTTTGAGTTGGAGTCTCACTCGGTCGCCCAGACTGGAGTGCAGGGGTTGTTTCCAGCGACCGCAGCCTCGCCTGCTGGACTCCAGCAATCCTTCAGTCTCATCCTTCCAAGTAGCTGGAATTACAGGCACACGCTACCACGCCCAGCCGATTTTTTATTTATTTATTGTAGAGATGAGGTCTCGCTGCCCAGGCGAGTCTCGAACCCGCGGGCTCAGGCAATTCACTCACCTCAGCCTCCCAAAGGTGTGGAATTACAGGCTGAGCCACTGAGCCTGGCAAGTTTTACTTTTCTACTATAGATCTTTTAAAAAAAATTCAACTAACTCATTTTTATATATTTATGTAACACCTTTTGTCACAGATTTGCCATCATATTTTCTATCTTTTCTATTTCCCCTTTTGATGGTTAATCTATTATTTTATATCTATGTATGCTTTTTTGCTTTTTTGGAAATGTGATAGTTCTAAAATTTTAGACATTTCATATATATCTTGTTTTTAGTGCCACTAGTACCACTCTCCTTAAACATGCATTTTTTTTATTCTGATATAATTTTTATTCTGATATAATTAAGAGTTGTTTGGGTTTTGGCAAGCAAGGGGAGAACTATGAGCTAGAGAGCACAATCCTTAAAACTCTCACCTTTGGCTTCACCCTTAATTCTGACCACTTGATCACTTGTATCTCTTCAGGAGAGCAGCAGCCCTGTCTATCAGAGAGAAAGGCAACTCCAGAGGGTGAAAAAGAATAAGAAACACTGGAATGACATAAAAGTGAGTGTCTCTTTAACTTAGGTATATATATAAGATAGAATAATAGTTTCCATGTATTTTTATCATTTAAATTTAATTTTATTTCATTGCTTTCAATGGATAAGTTAATTAAAGGATAAGTTAATTTAAAAGATAAGTTCAATTTATATCCATTAATCTGAAAGGAATATGCTTATATATTTTTAATTAATAAAAGTAATTCACAAATTTATGTTTGTCATATTAACTTTTTATTTGGAAGATTTTATTAATCATTTTTTCACATTTGTGTATATTTGCATATGTTAATACTGGTTTCACAATTGAAAGGGTGAAAAATATAGAGGCGGTACAAGGAAATTACTCCTTTTTTAATTGTTTGGGGTGAGTATGCATTACTTTTAAAATTTTAAAAATAAATTTAATTAACAAATTAAAGAACTGGATAGCTAAAATTATATAAGAAGTTTAATTAGGAGATATAAATGGAAAGACTGGCAACAAAAATATTAAAAGATGTTTAACTTTGTCCATCACTTAAAAACTTCAATGTAAATGAAAAGAAAATTCACTGTAAAATCTCATCTTGGCCACTATTTGGTGACCTGTTCTGCAATCACACCTCCTTTTTTGATGGCTGGATTTCTCACCCATGTAATAGAAGAGATGATCCCACCCCCCAGTTTAACATGATTGGATCAAAGTCTAAGTCAAACTCACAATTATCATATCCTTTTCTAGCAAATCCTTTATTATTTTGGGTGTGGTCATGGGACCCCATTCTGGTCAATGGGACCTGAAGTGAAATGCAGTGTATAATAAAAATTATGTGTGTTTGACCTACATAAACCTAAACAAAATGAAAATGTATAAAGTAAAAAAGCAAAAGTCCTGCCTACAACTTTTAATTTTTCCCCTCTGCTGCCTGCTATTTCCTGATAATCACTGTTTATGACTTGACCTTATTTCCTTCCAAATTCTAATGAATGTATAAATATACCTAATTATTTGACAGAAATGGGATCCTACTGTACATTTTATTTTCTCCTTATATGCAATACAGCTCAAGAGTCAGTAAACCTTTTTTGTAAAAGGTAAGACAGTAAATATTTTAGGCTTTATAAGACTTACACTGTCCCAGTTACTGAACTCTGCTGTTGTAGCAGGAAATCAGCAGTAATGATAAGTCAATGAATTGACAGCTATGTTTCAATAAAACTTTATTTAGGAAGGAGGTGGCAAGCTGCATTTCCTCTCAAAAAATAGTTTGCCAAGCCCTCATACACTTAAGTTTATCTCATCATTTTTACTGGGTGCTTAGTACTGTACCGAACGGGTGAATAAATTCACTTCACTAGTCCCACACTGATAGATATTGGAAGTCGATTCCCTTCAAAGCTCTCTTAACCAAACACTACTGACCCACTAACTGGATTGTTGATATCTCCTTCCTTTCCCGTGAACATGTTTACGGGTTTCTACAGTGCAGTGAAATTGTGGGACTTGCATACTATCCTTACTCCTTACCTAACTCCTTGCATACTGCTCCTGATTCCTTACCAGCTGAGTTGAACAGCAGTCCTAAGCCTTTTTAGACATCTATATTTGCTGTTATAGTATGCAACTGAATTAAGCAGCATGTCAACCAGAGAAATAGAAGTTCAAGAAAGGAATTGCTGATTCTAGAAAAAAAATTAAGTTCATTATTTTTTGAAAGATCTGATTAAGGTAAAGTGCGTTTTCAAAAAACAAAAACCTGTCAAATTAGGTATGGGTTGAGAGAAGTACAACCGACTGAAAACCAGTGAGCATATGGTGGGCAGTGGGGCGAAGCCCCCACAATATTAGCTCCCTGGAAGAGTAGGCCAAGCAGTCAGGCCAACTTCTGGTTGCAGGCATTGCCCTGGGTCCTCTGTGATTTTCAGAAGCTGAACTGGGCTGGGTATCTGCCTTCTGCCCCATAAAGCTCCAGGCACCAACCTTGTCTGATCATCTTTTCTGTCTTCGGGGACCTTGTATCTCTGACTTTTGGCCTATGTTTCATTCTCTCTAAATGTGAGAGGTTAGTAAGCATGAGATTCCGTTTCTCCTCTCAAAGGCCTGGTTCGGTAACATTTAAAATAGCGTTAAGACCATATTTACATTTGGATGTCGTTCGTGCTTTATTTCCTCAGTAGACTGTCTATTCTGTTCCCCCTACGTTTTTCTCCCAGGCAGAATCTATCTTATCTGACATTGCAAAGCAGTTAACATTGATTCTGGTGAATAGTCTACTTTGATTTTTGCTACAGGGAGATTTTAGTACAAATTCACATATATTGTTTTCTCAACAAATGGAAAAATATGTTCCACATTCATTGTGCTGGGTTTGCCGAGCCTGCTATTTTGTAACTCACTGTCTCATCTCTTTTATTTGCCTTCTCTGTCACTGTCAATGTTTTCCTAATACTTCATCCTTTATGCAGACTCCTTCCTTGGAGCCGAATTTGGCAGTGGAGTTTGCCTAACTAATGGGGACCATATGCTCTGCAATTACATTCCCCAACAACATTCAGATTTGTTAGCAAATATTGGAGAAGGCAAGTTGAGAAACTGGAGTGCAAAAGGCTGTCAGGAATTGGCACATTCTGACAGGTAAATCTTCACTTGCTGACTCCTGGGGATGAGCTCTGGTTTGGGCTTGCATTGGCTTAGGTAGAAGGAAAATTTGCTTTTGAAAGTATCAATCAATTGGTATACTGGTCTTTGAAGAGCCAAGTGCCCCTCATATGTTGCTCATGTCATACTATGCTTACTCCTATAGATCAACTTTTAATACATAGCTATTACTTGTTTATGGTTGGTCCCATCCCTCCCCAAACTAGAGAGCTGGAATTATGGAATTCCTCACTGCTGTATCCCCAGTTCCCAGTTGAGGATTGTGAACATAATAGCTCTTCGGTAAATATTTGGCTAATGTACAAATGAGACACTATCCAGAACACATTAAATCCCAGTATATTCTACACATCACATCTATATAATTTGAATGGCTTTTTCTCATTCTCCAGGTCTTTCTCTACTCTTGAGGCTAGACAGGCCTTACCCTTGAGAGTCTCCAACCACTTAATAAGGGTTCAAATTCATAAAGTTCTAAAGGAGATTTAGAGTAAGGCCCTGACACAGAAGTATTCATTTTTAAGAAGTCTTTTTTCCCTTAAGTTGAAGTTTCGTCTATTGCCCCGTTGGGGTGGTGGGTGTGGAGAAGGATGAGTTAAGCCTTTAGCAGATTGTCCTGGGTTTTGATAAACTAAATGCAGGGGGAAAGAACATTGTTTCCCTGTGTAAATGACATGGAATGGTAACTTGCTGGAGAGTAGGTGACTGAGGAGAGAAACATTCTAGCTTTCCAAGTAGCCTCTGGAATGCCACTTGAGACTCACTTTCTGGAGCCTTCTGCAGGAGCATGTATCCCACTGGCCATGCTGTGGCCCAGTAGTACTCTCAGGCACCACATCTAATGGTAGTGGCTCTTCCTCTCCCCTACTGCTCATTGCAGTCTTGGACAGCACTCCCTGACTGTCTCCTTGGAAATGTGAGGGTCTGTTTGCACTCAAAGCTGAAAAGACAAGCCCGTGGCTCCTATCAGTTCACAACTTTGTCTTCATCAGAGAGAAAAGGGGGGGAGGAAGAGAGGAAGAGAGAGAGAGAGAGAGAGAGAGAGAGAAAGAGAGAAAGAGAGAAAGAGAGAGAGAGAGAGAGAGAGAGAAACAGAGAGAGAAAGCAGCCTGATGAGCACTCAGGAACCCTGCCAGTCACCACCACCACATCCCCAAACCTCCATGACCCTGTGACTGCTACAAAGACACAAGAAACACTCCTTGTTTTAGAACACAAATACATAAATTTTTAATCTGCGAAAAATACAAAATGAAACCATGTACAAGTTATGTACAAATCCTTTTTACAAGACAAGAGAGTAATCACTGGTTGTTACAGATGACAGAGTTGGGTAGATCATTTCAGAGCACCAGCATATATTCTCTTCTTCAATTCCTATTAGGTCATAGTAATTAATCATAATCATAATGCCAACAATCAAAAGATTGAAAGATGAATAAGCCACGCTCTTTTTCCTTAATGAACATGTAGGCTGACCTCTGCATGTATGTACTTTTTATTTTCTTTGTCCCCTAAAGAAACCTGGAGTGTAGGTTTTAGTGTTAAGTGTAGGAAGGTTTCTTTCCAGCATCTGGGTGGTGGGATGTGGGCCAGAAGTTTTAGGCAGGATGTGATTGTGTCACCTGGGAATGGAACGTTTTTAATTAGGATTTCCCGGCAGATCTCAGTTTATGTTTGAAATGTTGCAGTTCTGGTCAAAGGCGTCTCAGGCTATATTCAGTGGAAGGAAGGGGAGGGAAGTGAACTGCTCTGGGGTGGACAGGCTCTGGTTTAGTGTGGAAGTGGGGCTCAGTCCACCTTGTTGGCGGGTCTCCCTTCCCTGTTAGCTGCCTTCTCACACTGACCCTGAATCCCATAGGAGGGAAGTGTTGGGTTGTTCCGGAAGACATATGTCAGTGCCTTGTGTACATTTCCATCTAAGATTCTAAACAGTAATGCTTTCCGAGGCAGGCACACTGGACAGCTTTGATGTCACTTCTGTCCCTGTTCTGCTGAATAGCAAAATGGAGAAAAAGAAGAAACACAGAAGTCCCCAAGGGGATAATTAGACTAAAGGAAACCTTTTTAAATTTAAAATCTACCTGGAAATTAGGTCTGTTTTTTGCCTGGCCAAAACATCTCTCCTTACACTGCCTGTTTATAAAAGCCACCAAAGCATGTGGCTGATCGTAGCATGTTTTCAGACCCCTGAAACCAAAGCTGCCAGTCAATGTGTATGCTATTTAGTGGGAAGATGAGGAACAGTACAGTGACACGAATGGGGAGATGAAAGGATAGGCCCATCTCAAGAACCCCTCTTTTTTGTGTCCTCCAGAAAGAGTAGCAGTTCTGTCCAGACTTTATCCCCCATGGCATCCAAAGTAACATACAGTGACTGACTGACTGCTCTCTTAGGTCAGGCCTCATGACATACTCTGAGTATAAAGACAAATAAGCAAAGTCACTTCTGCCCTTCAAATGAGTCTTTTTTTATTTCTGAGTCACCATCTCCAATATACTTCATCTCCAACCTCATACATGACTCAACCTCTCTTAAAATTCTCTCTTGTTTCTCATTTTCCTGGTTCTGGAGTACTCTAGATCTCCTGTCCAAAAAATGTGTACTTATTTCACTCCTTTTAGTCCCTTAAAATATGACTGTAGCCCTCAAATAGATCTGCCAGCCAGTCTTCTAAACCTACACTGTCTTCCTGGAAGAATTCATCTGGGTTTCTCACAACACAAATACCTCCAGGGCTCTCTGCAGGGCCTGTTGTATTCCTCTCCTTTGCTTCACTTTCCCTACTTCTCTTGCCTGTGAGGCCATCCCTTATGAATAGCCCTCAGCTTCTTCCACCCTGGGTGAATCCATCACAACATTTCTTAGCCGCTTGCATTCACTGCCTCCCCTTCCTGCCTTCCATTCTTTCTTATTCCTCCACATGGTTTTGCCCTTGAGGTTCAGATTAAGTGTTTCTTTCACCAACAGCCTTTCCCATACACACAGTCAGCCCCTACAACTCCAACCAAGCTTCTACAGCTATTATTGTCTATAGCACTTATTTTCTATTGTGTTCATATTTATTCAAATATTGTTTATTGAACAACTGTTTTGTGAACACACATGATCTTTTCAATATATGCATGTATTATATTTCCAATTAAGCAGGTGGGCCATCTTCCTCTAAAAATCTTGTACGGGAATGAGCACGCAGTTGCTACTCAATAAATATCTGTTAGCAGTTACTGATTAACATCACCTACCCTTCTACATGCCAGTTGATCCTGCCTTCATACTTGGAATGCTCACACTTTACTTATCTAACTCGTAAATCCCTCTTTCTCTCAAAACTCTTGCTGATCCACTTCAAATCATAGCATTTCTCCCTTGTTTTAACTCCTGCCATGTTGAAATGTGTTACTGTGTTGTTATTGCTTAATCTTTCTCTAATGGTTCTGTGAGTATGTTTTCTTTCTTTAGTTGGTGATAAGCTTATAGACAGCAGGAGCTATATGGTGCTAATTTCTTTGCTCCCTTTTCCCTTTTATAAATATTTAATGAATGCCAACTGGTTGCTAAGAAATGGCCACCTGGTTATCGGAAGGGATGTTATAATAATAGAAGTCATATTTGGCAGTTTTGGATTATTAATTATTCTCTACAATTTATTGATGCCTTGCTTCATGTTCCTATTATATTAATGTCTAGAAAGTAGTATGATTGGAAGATTTTTTTTTTAATCTGAATATCTGCTCCTACTTCTAATCTACTTTCTGAGTCTGTTGTTGACATTGTAGTAATTCAGTTGAGTAGGGACATACTGTCTGAATGTCCTGTGACAGGAAGCTAAACGTGTGAGGAAGACAGGTGCTACACATGGTAAATTGTTGACTCGGAGTTTGTGCCCTTTGAGAACTTCATGCTGCTAAGAAAATATTCAGTTTTGTGTGTGCTCTCATGATAACTCCCAGGAAGAACTGACATCTTGTAACTTTCAACCTAAAAAATGTGCAGCTCTTACTTAATCTTTGTTTAAAACTCATCGTGGCTTTCCATGACTTTCTAAATCAAGTCTCAACCTCTTAGTTTGACCCTTAGACTATACTTTACAGCCCCTTCCATAGTTTTCCTCAATTCTCCTACACAAACTTATCACAGTAGACAAAATGGACTATCTATTGAAATCACTTTCCTACAAATGCATCATGGCTCAATCCTGTCTCCGTGGAAAATCCAATATAATTCCCTTTAACCTCTTCCTTCTTCCAACATGAAAACTAGTCTTGGCACTATATGCATGCCCATAACTCATGGTATTTTAAAATACTGCTTATTATATATTTTTTGCTCTTTCTTCCCAGCTCCTTGATGTATGTCTTGAGTTTGGCTTGTCTTTAGATAAAGAGTTTCAGGCCCTTTTTTGTACTAAAAAGTATGACAAAAGAGGAAGTTCTACTACAGATAGTCTAACTCAGAATTATTTCTGCAACATAACCACACTGGGCTGTGATGTTATGGAGCTTCCAATTGCTATTGGGCTAAAGGAGCCCCTGCATTTGGGGATGTAAGCTCCTTTTTAAATGTGTTTTAAGCAAACTTACCGTAGAAATGGCAAATTAGGCTCTCTGGTTCCTTCAGAAGTAAAATTTAAGACATTCTCTGAATTGTCTTATTTTTGTAAAAATCTTGAAATTATTAACAACTGGTACTGCATGGGCAACAACCAACCACAGCAGACTCCACTTAAAGAACCAGTCTGACCAAGTGGCTAGTACAAATGGTTAGAAATCATTTCTAATTACTACTCTCTCATAAATAAATCTAAAGGGCCTCATCTCTTCCTCAAATAATTATAGGATTTATATGTTAAATAATCTTGGCTGGATAGAAAAAAAAAATGCCCTTTGGGAACATGAAGTAGGAAGGAGAGCGACAAAAAAGTAACTTACCAGTGAGATTATAAGTGAATTCTCAGTTTCTTTTGCTTTTCAACGAGGGTGGGTCAGGCCCTAAATAGTGAAGGCCCTTTCAAGGGTCATAGTGTTTGGTGGTTTACCACCATTCCAAAAGCGGCAAACAGGAACAGAATAAAAAATGGACAGACTTTGTCCTGGAAATCAATATCTAAGTTGAATGGATTGACTTAGTCTTTTATGAGTTGAGATAGCTCACATCCTAGTCATTTGGTTATATATTCTTTGTTTCTTTCCCTTCCTGCCTTCCTTTCTCCATTTCACCCTTCCTTCCATGAGATTCTCTTTGACAAAAAAAATTAAAGATATAAATTACACTTTGAATGTAAATAGCAAAGAGATGGTTGGTTTATTAATGAAAGAAAAAAGTCTAATAAGCAAAGGACAGAAACTAAAGTGAGAAGACTGGTTACTTCCTGAAGGCCAGATTCTCATTAAGCAAATATAAATGGAAAAATGGCAGGAATTTGAGGGTCTCAAGTCTCTTAACTCAATCCCTATCTCTAATTGGAGATATAGGTTAGAGGTGAAGGGATTAGATACAGCTGGATGTTGAACTAGGGATAAGGGAAAGCAGGGATGAGCTTGAGGAGAAAACCCTAGAAATAGGTGGAAAAATCTGACCTACATGATTCAGGTATATTTGAACTTAGAAATTTGCAGCCTGAACCTAAGGAGACTTCAAATTGGGAGCACAAGAATGAACCTAACTATTCTATGTCCAGAACAGAAAATGTTCACCACATTAAGGCTAGGAGTATTGTTTGGATAATGCAACAAAAAGGACCATTATTACAGCCCTGGACAAATTGTCTCCAAGGGCTTGGCCAAAGAGAGGCAGTCACACCCATGTTCCTACTCTTAACTTAGATCATGTCCTCTGGGATCTGAAAGGGATCATAGAGTCATCTGGATAAATCATCCTCATTTACAAATGAGGTAACTGAGACTTGG
Organism: Carlito syrichta; assembly: GCF_000164805.1. Lineage (NCBI taxonomy): Eukaryota > Metazoa > Chordata > Mammalia > Primates > Tarsiidae > Carlito > Carlito syrichta. The sequence continues at coordinate 249,001 of NW_007123723.1, forward strand.
AGAGTTTAAAAACTCAATATTCAAAGCTCATAACCGGTTATTTGCAAATGTGGCTCATATTAATCTTCATATTCAACTGTAAGTAGAAAATATGGTTTTTCCCCCTTTCAACCTAAAAATATCTCCAAATTTCTTATGTGTTCACACATCTCCCCTTTCCAACCCTAACCAAACAGCTTTAATAGTCTGTTTATTTAAAGTCTTCAATCAAATTTTTTACAAAGTACTTCATAAAATGCCACAACCCTTGGAAGGAAAACGTTTCAGAGTGTTCTCCAACATTCCTTAGTCACAATCACTTTTATTTAAGGTTTTTTATATTGGTTCGAATTGGTACTCTAAAATATAAGTTGCTTAGACAGAAAGTTTTCTCAATGAGAAAGGCGATGATGTACTTATAGACAGATACTTTCTGTTTTCTAAACTGCCTGCAGGTGAGTCTTTGGTTTCCATAGCACCCAAAAATTGTTAGTCTGGGAAGATGGATTTTCTGGAACCCTAAACTAGGACTGGAGATCAGAGCCTTATAATGTGGACTATACCAAAGAAGACCATCATTGTTCTGAGATGGACATAGGCAGAAAGACAATCTGTCACAGTAGAGATGGGTGAAGATTCAGGATCAAAAGAGCTCAAAAATAGAAACAAATCAGGAAGAAGCCCTGGCATTCCCTTGAGCCCTCCAGTGATTTTACAAGTCTTCTGTTTCCACCTCACTTCCAACTTGCCAGGCATTGGTGTTTACCAAATGGGCCACCAACCAGTTATTTTTGTGCTTCCTTTAAAAAAAAGCCGGATTTTATTTTCTAGTTAAAAACATTTTATTATTACAAAGGCCAAACTGCATAAGCTTGTTGCTCTAACTTAAAAGAAAATTAATTTCTGCCAATTTGGGTTTGGGGGTGTTGATGAACCAAGGGGCCCTTTGCTATAGGAAACCATCTTAACCATTATGATTATTTTTTTTAATTTAGATTCAAATCTCTAGCCATAAATGCATAAATGAACATGAGCTGAGATGGGGCTTGCATTTTTGCTTCTAGACTGCCTTGGTAGGGAGAGACAGAGGGAGGAGAAGGTAGGGGGAATGGGGCACTGTGCCCTGTGTTGGTTAATAGAAGATCCTTTATTTGGCCACCAGAGCCTGCCAGAAGAGACCAAATAACTATAGCAAATTTGGAGGTGGTGATCAGCAACAAGAGTGAAGAGCCCGCTATGGTTCATGAAGGAAAGAAGAGCGTGGATTGACGTGAATGTACTAAGGTGACCCCAATGCAAAATCATTATGTAAAAGAAGGCCTAGCTTTCAGGAAAGTTGTCAAAATCCCAGCAAGAGATTCTCCCCACAAACACATTTGACTTCTGTTGGAAACCAAGAAATGTTTATAAGCCTGAATATAGACTGTTGACGTAATTGTAGTCTGCTGAGTAGACTAGTGATTAATTATAAGTAGTTTTAAACAATCCAATTGGACAAACATTATATTCACAATACTTTTATAGAACTAATTCTACAAAATGTGACGACAGAGTAACCACAGTCCGACAAGTCACTGCAGGACGATGCCTAACAAAGTGGCAGCACGACTATATTGGCTCTGCAGGGAGTGGACAGAGGTGGAAGCTCATTTTACCTACGCTGGTAATTGGAGTACTTAGTGGACATATGTTTTCATAGTGATCTCATTGCTTTGCTCTGATCTGATTTGCACTACCATAACTAGGTACCACAATGCCATGGCCTAAAGAGTTAATGGAATAGATATCATGGGACTTTGGGGGATACTTTGTTTAGTTTGTTCATTTACGTGTCCATGGCTTATACTTTTTAAGAAAATAAAAATCACTATCACGTCCATGCTTCTCCAGAGATCCTGATGATCATATCAAAGATGGATAATTTTGAAGTTGAAAAACTTGCTAAGTTGATCGGAACAAAACAGTTGCCGGGCGACTGTACACCGAGCATGCAAACAACAGCAGAGCTCTGAGACACTGAAATTGTGTCTGATGGCTAGAAAAATCTTTTGACCACAGTTTGAAGTGGCTGATACATTTGATTTCATTTCACTGCTGGTAATTTTCAAAAACTTTTTCTAACAGTCTATATTGAGTACATTCATTGCTTTCCTTTTGTTAGTATTATTTTTTAAATTGTTGTAGCAAGTTTGTGTTTGGCCCCAGCAACTAAATAAAGGAAAGCATGCAAATTAATATCTGGGCAAATGTCATCTCCTTGATCATGAAAATGTTCTAGCTTTTAAACAAAAACTCAGTGAGAATGAAGGCGCTCTCATATCCTATTGTGAAGTAAAACTCTTCACTGGTTTTGCAAATTCTCAGGCTAGAAACTCTGAGACTTGGAGAGTAGAGAGAAAGTCCACACCAGACGCTCCCAAAGCTGACATGACTTGCACGGGTGGTTTGGAAATATGAAATAAGAAGCATATAGCATGTAGGAGCCCCCACCACTAGAACAAGGTCTCATGTGTATCTGGGCCTCAGATTCGACACCCCAGGTATGCCTATAACCCTCCTGGTAGCCTTAGTTGGCCAAGCAAAGCTGAACTGGCAATTGTAGAAAAGCTGCAAGAAGGTCTTCCCCTTTAATATATGAACAAAGGGATGAGAAATACAGAATGAAAACTAAAACTACAAAAATATGACTTTCAACTGTGAAAATAAATGTTTCCATTTATTAAGAGCTGGTGTCAATGCCGATCAAAATACACACCCATCCAGGAGAGGAGTAGGTATTTACCTACCCCGTTGTCTTCTTATTTGGATATACTAAAATACATGTATACATTGTTGGCCATTGTAAAATTGTTTTAATAATTAATTTCCCTTAATTACAATTAATTGTGGTGGTGACCATCATTCTCCTCAAAGAAAAAGAGAGAAAGAAGAGAAAAACGCATTAAGGAGTCTGGCCACTTATTCATTTCGATTTTGCATTGTTTGGATATAGGGAAGATATTTGACAATGAAAAAGAAAAGAAAAAATATATTTTCTTTCTAATAAATAAAAATAATTTAAAATGCTAGAGGCTATACATGACTATTTTAGTATGTTCATTTATAAATGAAATTATTTTCTTTTCCAAAATACATGGAAGCAATATTCAAGGCAGACAAAGAGAAAGATCTGTCTACTTTATTTTCTTGCAATTCTTGCTTATCCTAACGTTTCCACCAGTGATTCAGCATGTAAGAGGAAGAAAAGTCACGTCACCATTTATGAAGTTTGTCAGGCTTTAAAAAAATAGTTCTGGTCTCCTGGGAGTCAACATTCATCTTCAACTTCTCTGATTGGTGGAATCAAGCTGCTTGTGGATTTATATTGGTTGATCTGGTTAGCCATGTGGGTACTCATGGGCTTGATTTGAATGTTTCTGGGATAGGCATTATCCGGTTCATCTGTAAACCATTTCTTTTCTGCTAAAGGGCAAAATGGATAGAGAACAAGAAGGAGAAATGAGAAGTTTAATTAGTCCTAGGGTAAAGCCTTTGGAAAGTTCATTGAAAAATGCAAAAAGGTAATCAATAGAAGCTGACAGTGAGTAATTGCTAAGAGAGACAGTGCAGTGTGGGGAGGACCCCAGAACCTGAAACATACCTCTGCTTCTTGTAGCAAGTGATGAACACAATGTACCATTGGGACTCGGAGGCAACATGGGTGGACCTCAGAGAATAAGGAGGGATTGGATAATAGTCTGTGGCAATGTTCTCTGGAGGTACTTTTGTGACCCGAAAACTTTGGTGGAGAGGAGATGTTGCATATATCAGATATTGGGTACAGACATTGTGACTGACAAATGATTTGTGCATCCATTGGTTTGAGTGAAACATTGAAGGACACCATCCTTGTTGCAGAAAGAGTGATCTAGAATCGTACGCAGGGTTGCCTCCTCCCTGTCTTTACTTGGTTTTGCTCCTAACAAGCATACATACAGGCAGGCACATGTCAACTACACCACTCTCCTGTTTCTATTGCAGCCAGTTTTGGGGGGTCTTAAAGTAAACCCATAGATTTTGCTGGCCAATGAGAGTGAAAATCGGAATAGAGACCAATGTTTTGAAGAGGACTTTGAGATGGCTTTTATTTCAAGGAAGAAAACTCTGTATTGGTAAAAAGTTATGAAAAGGGTTCCAAGTGGCAATATCTTAACCGACTATAATAAACCAAGCTGTCGACAAGGGAGCTCGATGAAGTCTTGGCATTTCATTTCCAACCTAAATACAGAAATGGCTGAGAAAGAATGCTGAGTCAGGGGGTTCGGGGGCTGGGGTGAGAATGAAAATGGTCTAGCATCCTCTCAGCAGTGCAAAGCTATTTTACAAGCCTCAGTCCTCATCCCCGCCTCTTTCTAGGATTGAAATTTTCTGGGAAATTGGCCATGTGTATAGATAGGGAAGGACTGGGCAAATAGGACATTCTAACTTGGGAATCACACGCCTCATTTTAGCTGCTTAGGGAAAGAAAAGTAAAAGAAAAAAGGTAAAAGCTGTCAAGCACACCCACTGCTAAAGAGACAAGAGCCTCGCCAGTGTCTTTTCCTGCTTACCAGAACAATTCGTAACTGCCTTGTCAGTGGTCTTGGACTGACAGGTTCATGAAAATTGCTCACTTGGCTTGATGTGGGTGTGTGTGGGTGTGTGCACATTTGGCTAATGATTTATAAATGAAGCATCTATGATCAGCTCATGACCGTTCTGCTTGTTTCTCCTTCATCCGTACTTTTGCTGTTTCAAATGCCCTGAGTACTCAGAGTCACGGATGACTGTCTCTGGAGCTGGGATATGCCTGTGTAAAAGCCTCATTCCCCTTTGTTCAGCAGATCAGTTTACCCCACAGGAAACTTGCTACCTCTTGCATCAGTCTCCCCGCACCCCCTTCCTGCTCTGGCTCTCTCACCTATTATAATTAAGTTCACTTTGATTTGAACAGATTGGACGATAGGAATTCATAATGCTACATCCTCACAGTGAAGCTAACTGATTAAGTGCTTTAAATTATTCCCCCTGACAGAATGATAAAGTTACAATCTGTTCTGAGATGATCTACAGCTTGCCAGACTCCTACAGCTTCTTTCTACATTCATTTATCTTTTTGTCAAGCAGAGTTTTTTTTTTTTCCTAAGCTTCAATTCCATAGATCTTTTAAAGTCATCAGCACATCTGAATTATTAATGAGGCTTTAGAGGCAAGGTTCCTGATGGGCTGGTTAAAAAAGGTTGTATAGAAATCCAGAACTGTGTACACATCAAAATAATTTCAGCTCCATTTAAAAAACCATTTAGTTCAAGTGTGACATAGATGAACCATTATGCATTTGTGGAAACCAATTTTTTGTGATCTACGATTAAACTAACCTTTCAGAGAGGAGTAAAGTGTGATGGTTATCATGTTTTAAAAGCATTGCCAAGCCGCTGAAACAATTTCAAACTCTGACTTTTTCAAACAGTTTATGTGTAAAGATGATTTTCAGAGGGGTTGAGCCTGGTGTTTGTGCTCTGTTTGCCTGAGCTGCCCTTGGTTTTGGCCATGCTGTTATGCACACTGATTTTGCAAAGGGATTTAGTGCTAGGTTGGACATGCCAGGTTGGAAGAGTGAACTTTGCTGATGGAAATGAGTAGGTCTTTTGGGTGAAAGACCTAAGACAGCTGCAATTTGCTGAAATTTTTACAACTGCTGCAGAGAATAATTGTTCAGAATTTAGTCTTTACAGTTCAATTCAAAGTTGGCATTTTGACCTTTCACAGCAGAGAGAATATCAATTTCCTTCTGCTGTCTGTAAGAAAGAGAGCATTATTTCCCCCATTTAAGCTCCTCTCTTTCCTTTTAAATGCCTTGCCATAAAAAGGAATCTAAGCAGAGTAGCCCGTGTTTTGGTCATGTCACTTCAACACAAGGAATGAGTTGTGTTAAAGCACATTCTGGTGAGGAGTTGAGAAACAGCTGTGTCATTTGGGTGCCTCCTAAGGTATAAATATATGTTGTTGGAGACTTGGTTAGGTAAGATGTTGAGGAAATGGAAATAGATGGATGCTCTGGGTGTTTTACCAAAATGTCTGGTAGCAAAGGTATTTTAGGAGGAGATTCTTCAAGAAACACACATTTTAATGATCACCAGTCATTCGGCTTTCATGGAGAGTGTTTCAAGTGGACTATTTAATTTATTGAATCTTTTCTTCCATAAAAGAAACAATACCAATGGGTGGCTACAAAGTTGGCCACAAGGAGGAGGATTCAGAAATGGAATTCAAATGAATGTTGATGTGGTCAAGGATAAATTCAAATCCCTCTGTTTATCTCTTTTCCCTTCCTCATCTTACATGTCAGAATGATTTCCAGGGTTTTATTTTAATCCCTAAGATAGAAAGGCACTTGATCTGACTGGAAGGACTTCCCATTGCCAAGGAAAAATAACTTCATTTGTTAATAAGCTTCTTGAGAATGAGATGCCTGTTGTCATCCCTCTGAGTACAATGTGTGACCTGCCAGGAGTTAGTAGAATTAGGAAAGAAGAGGCATTTTAATCTGTGGGCTAGTGGGCTAGTGGGCTAGGAGAACAAGATAAAATCTGGGAAACATCTGCAGAGAGATACTGGTGAAATGACTGCCACTGCCATGGGGAGATGCCCTCTATCAAGATCAGCCATGCCATGAGCTGTGTACCACGGACAGGCAATGAGGTGCAGGCTTAGGAGACAGTGTGGGGTAGTAGGTTAAAGTCAAGTGCAGGATTTCCTAACCCGTAGGCTGTGGACCAGTAGCGGTTGGTGGCTTGTTAGGAACTGGACCGCCCAGCAGGAGTTTGAGTGATAGGCAAGCAGAGTTCCGCCTCCTGTCAAATCAGTGGTGGCATTAGAGTCTCAGAGGAGCAGGAACCCTATTGTGAATTGCATGTGTAAGGGATCTAGGTTGCATGCTTCTTTTGAGAACCTAATGCCTGATGAACACCTTTCATCATCCATGGAAAAATTGTCTTCCACAAAACTGGTCCCTGATGCCAAAAAGGTTGGAGACCATTGGTCAAGCGGATCTGGAGCTCGCACATTCTAGTTGTGTGGCTCTGAGTGAGTTATTACTTAATTTATCTCAGCTTTATTTCTCTTCTGTAAAATAGGGTGGATAATACAAACTTTCTGATATTGTTGTTTAGATAAATGGAGCTAGTGCACTTGAAGCATGTACCACAGGTCCAGATACATGGTAAATATATGTGAGTTGTAAAATTATTAATACTAATAATATTAGCAGGCATTATATCATAGTGGCTAATTTCATAGACTTTTGTATCTCAGATGCTGCATCTTTCAAATAGAGACACTAACAGTATTTACATCTGAAGCTGTCATGAGGATTGAATGAGTTAATATATGTAAAGTGCTTAGAAGACTGTCTGGTCCAAGGTAATCCCTAAATTGTTAGCTTTTAGTATAAGGTTAGGACTAATCTCAGTACTATCAGAACTAAAGGATGATATAAGGATGAGCCATACATTTTGAGTATGATTACAAATGATGCCCTTCAGCAGAGACTTTGGGGGTATATAAATTGGGGTGCTGGCTTGAAGAATGTGGATTGGGACAGTAGAGATAACAGAGGAAGATTTTGTTGGTAGTCTTCATTTGGGTGGTAAAGAGGAAGGGGTAACCTGGTGGTGTTGTGTCTGGGGAATTCAGGGCTGCTCCCCTTCTGTAGTACCTCAGTGTCTCTGAAATATTGGTTTTCACTCGACAGGTACCCTATCCCACCCGAGCACCATCTGTGCTTTGCATTGCCATTTTCATCACTGAGACCTTAGGGTTTAAAATAAGGGTCAGGACTTCTTCCAGCCACAGGGCTGCAGGTCAGCCAGAGGAGCAGGCTATGGCAGGAAAGGGCCCCAGACCCAGACTGATTGAGCTTCCTGGGGCCCCACAAGCAGAGAAAGAAACAGACTCCACTGTGCAAATTGAGCTTCTTTGCTGGCTCTGTGGGCTGTCAGTACCGTGGGATTTAGCCTTTTCACATAACTACTCCCCAGAGAAGAGTACAGAAGAGAAGAGACAATAATACAGCAAAGGCATTTGGAATAATTGGCCCTCCTCTCACTGCACCACAAGCTGAGGTTTAGAGAGAAAAGGCTTGAAAAGAAAAGATTCCATTTGGAGAGAGATAACAGCTGAGAACAGTAAGGGCTAACAAGGAGCTTCAACCTTCAAGGGTAACGCTGTGTGGTTTCACATCTCACATTTCTGATAGGCAGTATGGCACTCTTCCTCTGCCCAGCAGACCCTGGTGCCCGCAATGATCCCACCCACACATACTGCTTCCTCTCCTCTGTGGGCAAAGGATGACTATTTCAGAGATGGAAATTGTTTGTACCAGAACCAGAGCAGTTTCCATTTATGAAAACTGTCTCACTTTTTTGCAGTTGTCTACCATGACTCTATTTGTCTCTTTTAACTGGACATCTAATGCTGCCATTCACTGAGCACACAAACTGCCCCCTCCTGGCCCTTCTCTTCGGCCCTTGGTTCATTCAACACCCTGAGGACAGACTCCTCACTCTTCCCTTTCAGGTGGCAGGGAATAATCCCTCTCACCTTCAAACACTGAAATGAACGTGCAGTCTCCTCATGGAAATCAGTCAACTAGCTTAGTGACAGGTGCCCACAGCCACTTCTTTATCATAGTATGACAAAGCAGGGAGGGGTTGAAAGAAGCTGATTGAGAAATTGATTTTTACCCTGTCTTGACGTCCATAGGCCCTGAAGTTTCTCTACTCTTTCTCCTTCAAGGAGCCTGTTGCTATAGGAACATAGCCAGTTGATTTAATTGTCTCTATTGGGATGTAGACACCTTTAGGCTTTTCCCATGCTGAAGAAGAGCCAATCAAAAGATTTTTCTGGTCATCTGGGATCTTGACAATACTGCCAAGAGATACAGTCAGCCTCTCCACTCACTGAACTTACGCTGTTCCCCTTTCTCAGAAGCTGTGTGACCAGCTCGAGAAAGTGCCACCTGCACTGGGAGGCACCTAGAGGCACTCATTGTATTAAAAAAAAAAAAAAGAAAAGAAACAGGATAATTCAAAAAAGTTGTTAAAGGTATAAAATATGTAAGGTCAATTTACTTCAAATATTTATCGAACATCTATTGTAAGGTTCTGGGTCATCATGTTTAATATTCAGAACAGAATTTGAAACGTCTCCCAACTATGGTAGAAATTTAACAGTATTATAAGGGTATCACTTTCTCTTTATCCATTTGAACTGACTTTGGGAAGAACCCTGTGCAGTAGTTATTAGGGTCACCGATGATTCCATGATCATCTAAGTGTTGAGACTGAGAAGGCTTCCCTGTGCCTTCTGGTCTATTAATTTACTTATCATTTACCCCTTTCAAAGCCCAAAGCAAACTGAACTGAATGGCTTACAAATTGATTATCTTCTAGAATGGTGCAGATATCTGAGTTCCTAGCTGTTGTTCTTTTTAGATGTATATATTTTCTCTTCAAAGAACTCTTTCATTTTCTATCCTTGTCTATTTGTTTCCTTTGTTGGTGGGGAGAGGATGGGGGAGAGATATGATATGTGAAACTTGTTACCTCCTTCCTAAGTGAGTGGATGTTCTCCTGAAAGAGGAAGAGGGGTTTGGGGGTCAGATGGACAACAGTGGAGGAAACTCTTTGCTCTATTAAGGAAAATATAATAGTTTCAGCTAATAAAATAGAAATAATAATGATCCTTTTCCATCATCAAATATATCATTACTCAAATAGGGTCATTTCTCAATTATCTACCAGCAGGGCTTGATGGCATGCCCAAAGTCCAGGGAAAATCCCCAAATTCCATTTCATGTCATAGTCTGTTCCCATTCCATTCCCATCACAACATCATCTCACCTGAGTTGGTAATAAATTGTATATAAAATACACTTTGGATTTACTTCTCTCTATCTTCCTGATCTTTGGTTGGGATTTAACAAATATTTGAAAGGCAGGTAGCAGGAGAGACTTGGGTAATACAGAGACTGAACCTTCAGTCCCCAGATAACTGGATGTGGGCTACTGAGTTGACACAATACAGCTTAACAGTTTTAACTTTGAGTCGTACTGATCAAACATAAAGAACAATGCTTTTGCCATTAATAACCCTCCTGGTTTAAATAAAAGGAGGATAGAATATTAATAGAGAAGAAGATTTGCCAGATGGAATAGCTGCAAATGTTTTCCAGAAAAGTTTATCAGCTAGCATCATCACTTGATTTAGTAGGTCTTGCCAAGATAAACACAGAGATGTGAACAGACCAATGGGGGCACCGGGTTGGGGGTAGTAACGGGAGGGGGAGGTGTGAAAGAAGCTGGGTTTTTTTTATGGGAAAATGCTTTTGGGCTTGGAGCAAGGTACCAAGGTGGGCAGGGAGGCCACGTGCAGATTGAAAGGCAAGCCAGATGGAGAGAAGTTCCCCCAAAATACCCAACCCCAAACCCAAGAACACCAAAACAAACTCTAAGGAATCTAGCAATAGCAGCAGCACAGCCTCATTGCGCTGAGTGATTTAGAAAGTGAAGGAAGAAAGAGAAGAAGGAAGGGGAAAGGAGAGGGAAAGTGGGGGGGAAGCAAAACAAAATAAAATAAAATCACAAACAGAACAATATAAATAAAAATAAACAAACCAATAACAGAATAAAATTTGTAACTCCTTTTTTTTTAATTTCACAAAAGTTTTCACAAGGACAACGTTATAGAAGAAAACCCCCAGCAGTGGCTAGGTCATGCAGAACCATTAATTGTCATACCTTGGCCCATTCTATTCATCCTTGTTGCACTTTAGAGAGAGAAGTAAGCTATGTGAGTTTTACAATGCTTTTAAACTGTCATATTTCCTGTCGAGCACTTTAACTGGCACATTCTTATAGTTATAAATGTTCTGAGGGCGTAACTTTATAACCTCCTTTGCAAAGAATGCATGAAGAGCTCTTCATGATCCCAAACTAGGGGATACATATATATAGTTATATATATATATATAGTTTTATATATATATATAGTTATATATAAAGAGATAGATAGATAAGCGCAATATAAATCAATATATAGGGAGAAAGATAATTTGAAAAAATTCTTCCACTCATAGGGCTTTGTAATTCACATGTATACAATTATTCCCCACCCCAGTACTGGTTTGAGTACTACACTGCCCCTGTCTTTGGTGTGGGAAGGGGGTGGAGGTTCTGATCAAGCCTCACCATTTTGTCAGTAAAAGTGCTTGTCAATTCACACAGCAAGCAAATCTCCAAAACTATCATGCTTGAGGGGACAGGGGATCCAAAATCTAAACCCAAACATTCACCATAAAAACACCTTTTTAGAGATGGTACAGCTGTGACATTTTTCTTTCCTCCCTTCCACCCCTATTCTATTTGATGGAATTGTTAAAAATAAGCATTTCAAATATGTATATACCAGCCCAGGGCTGGTCCATCCATACAAGAATTTGGTTATGATGGAGTTGCTCAATTTTTAAGAACTACTGCACTGCCTAAAGCATGATTTGCATGCATAAAGCATCTGACATCTGTATTTTTTGGGGGGGAAAGCATATTTTTCTAACTCTTCTCTTGTGTTTACTAGCTGTTTTTTAAAAAAGAAAGAAAAACATTTAAAAAACACTACCAAAACATGTTTGGCTCACTGTCGCACTCTTATCCCCTGTCTCATAGTGACAAGGAACAGCTCTCTATTGTCATTATTACCCTGCCTATGTGAATTGGCTATGTTAAAGAAATTGACGACAAAGAATTTTTTTTCCCACCAGTTTTCCGCATTGGGACAGCAATATTATGCATCTGCACCAACGGCTTAAGGTAGTACTTGGCTTTTATCTCGGATGAGTCAACTGTGGCTTGATCCTCCTACATTCTAATTTATTAAGCATGTCGACTTCTAGAAAAACATGATCTGCAGCTGGGTTTATCTTCCTTTCACTCTACCATTGCCCCAGCCCTTCCTCCTACCTGGCATTAGGACCCAAACTAATCAAACAAAGGGGAGTAAAAAGGTCCCCTGAGAATGCGTGGAAAAATACCTGCTCTTTCCTGAGCATTATTTATTCTGTACATAAGGTAAGTAATTCACCTTTTAAAAGATGTAAAAGTCCCAGGAAGGCAGTTTTTAATGACTTAGATCTGATATGTATGATACATATGGCTTTTCATCCCAAATGTCACAAGTGAAAGGAAAAAAAATAGCTATTCATATGGCAACATAAGGAGACAGAGTAACAATTTAATACGCAATCAAACCTCTTTTCTCTTAAATTAAATGACTAGAATTTGATATATCCATGAATGGAATACTATTTTTTCCTCCATATTAAGGTTAGAAATAGTCATATGAACTCCCAAAGAAAACTAGCTCTGGGAAAAAAGACCTTAGTGAGTAACTAAAAAAATCTCTGATGTTCTTTTGCAACAAGCAGGTGCTTAATAATCATCTACACAAACGGTGAAAGCTTTTCAAATGCTTTGCGATTCTTCGGCCCAGAGAGTGGAAACAACAAATATGTTTTCATTGCTTTTTGGTTGCCTGTTTCAAATAAATGTGTGCTAACTTATTGTGTGTGTACAACAAAAGAAAAGAAAAACAACAAAAAAGTCAAAACCCAAAGCACCCTGATAATCCTGATAAATCAGAATAAACTTTTCTTTTACGTTAAATAAACTTGCTTTGCTTAAGTGACATTGATCACAAGTGCTCCCTTCTAATCTGTGAACTCATTCCTGCAGTGAGCTATTTATGTCTGGAGCATGCCTTGGGGTTATTTTTCCCCTAGAATCATAAATAACTTTTGGTCCGTCTGCTTATTTGCTGTTGTGCTCAAGGGTTTTATGGTGGTGAAATAAAAATGACAACCACATGCACACTATCATACATATGCAAATATGTGTAAAAAAAGGGGGGGGACTACAGGAGAAAACAGGGAAAGTTACTTTGTTGGAAACACCAACTGGGGAAATGAGTGGCAGATACAGTTTCACACAGTGGCGGTGGATACACATATCAAAGCCGCTCTTCCTGCACGTACTTCTGTTTGTCCCGGGACTCCCTGGACTTGGGCCGGTTCTGTCTGTTTGCCGTGGATGGGATGGAGTGAACAGAGGAGCTCTTCTTGCTGGAGGACTGTGACGAGTGGGAGGAATGGGACAGGCTGGCCCGGGACTGGCCGGCGTTGTGGTCAAACTGCATTAAGCAGAAGATCAGGTCCGTAGGCACAAGCTCAAACTCATAGGGAGGGTTGGTGATGACATACCTAGAAAGGGAAAGCAAAGATGTTACTAAGAGGTACCTGGGTGGAGAATTTCACTCTCCCTGAACCAAAAGAAACTGCCTGGTTGCTCAGGTCTATCAGAGGACCTGAAAGATGCACTTCTAGTTGGTCCAACGCCTTAAAATTTCTCTTCCAAATCAAATGATTTAACTCAACAGGGGAACCCAGCCAAGAGCCCAGGCAGAGATGCCAGATTAGAAGTGGTAATGGGAGAGCCAAATTTCACTTTCTATTGACTATATACACCTTTGCATACAAGGTCAAATTCACTTCCAATTCCAAGTAGTTCAACTGCAGGTGTGTTCATGGAATGCAAAAATGCAAGTTTCATTCTAGAATTTTCTGACAATCCCAGACATATATCACAGAGTCTTTGTTTATCATGACCAACTGTCTCCTTAGACCAGCCTCACTCTTTACCTTTTAACAACCTACTTTATAGAAGAATTTACTATATGGAAGAATCTAAAACGCCTCCTTGCCTGCTTGTCAGCACTGCTTTATTGTTCTCAATTAGATCAGGATTTCTCTGGTTAACACCAGATAGGACAAAAATAATCACCATGTTTCATCTATAACTGTATATCTCCAAATGTGGTCCTTAGGTCCAACAGATCAGCATCACCTGGCAACATCTTTAAAATGGGTATTCTTAAGCACCCCCTCCCCAGGACTGTTGAATCAGAAGCTCTGAGGGTATGGTTCAGCACTTTGTGGATCAACTCTGCAGATGATTCTCTTGCTTGCTAAACTTTGAGAACCCACAGGGCTATGACAATTGTTCTCAACTTTGATTATACACTAATATCTGGGAGATATATATTTATCATATATCTATGTCTATATGTAAATATAGATATGTATTTATATAAATGTGTATGTGTGTGTGTGTGTATATATATATATCCTTCTAGTTAAATCAGAGTAATCAGAATTTTATTTTTTTGGTTTGGAGTCTTACTCCGCCACCCAGACTGGAGTGCAGTGGTATGCTCATGGCCACCCCAGCGTCGGCATGCTGGGCTCTGGTGATCCTTCTGCCTCAGCCTTCCAAGTAGCCAGAAATACAGGTGCATGCCACCACACCCAGCTAATTTTTTGGTTTATTGTAGAGACAGGGGTCTCACCATATTGCCCAGGCTGATCTCAAACCTGTGGACTCAGGCAATCCTCTCACCTCGACCTTCCAAAGTGCTGGGATCAGAATAGTTTTAAGATGCTCCCCAGGTGATTCTAATATACAAACCGGGCTGAGAAACACTCATCTCTGTAGCATTGTTTCCTAGGATATATTATGCAAATGAACTGATTTTGGTGATTATAGGATATACTTTTAATTTTTTCCTGCTCTGAATTTATTTTAATGCATATTAGAAAAATACAATTAGCATACCTAAACTGTTGTTTTTCTGCTTAAAGTGAGAATATGCAGTTAGAAAAAATAAATATATAAATGTAAAAGTGAGTAAATTTAAAATATATAATGTAAAAATACAGAATTTTAAGATATGGCAAAAGAATGATTTATCTTAAACACTAGCAAGTGAAATAGCTCTATTAGTAGGTACCAACAGAGGTTATCCCAGTAGCTGGAGTTTGAGGCTGATGATTCTATTCAGACTTTTGTAATTGGGTGGTGGAATTATTCTATAAAACTTGAATTCTTCCCATGATGCCTTTATATCTGCTATTAGTAATTAAAGAAAAATGTTTCCCATAACCTCCAAACTCAATGTTGGACTTAATATGGGCAGAGTAATTTGCAAGTTGAAAGCATGTATAGAGATCTTTGTCTTTATAGTAGGGGCCAGGAGAAGGCATTAAGGTCTCCGGATTTGTCTGGGAGGACAGAGTAGAAACATACTCACCTCTTCGTGCATTGACTGGGGGTGCTGAGGTGGGCATCTCTCAGTCGGTAAATTCCAAAACAAAGCATATTATATGTTTTCAGAGCTTTGCAGAACAGATCACCATAACAACCACCATCCTGGGAGACAACAAAAGAACAGAGAGAAATATCCTTTTTATTTTCCTGAAAGTTGAGATCCAGTGGGGAAAAGGATGTTTCCATAAAAGCTTGTTGTGATATCTCCTGAGTTGGAGGGGTTGTGCCAGGGGACTGCGGCTGAAGAAGGCAACATGGTTAACAGCCTGGACCCAGTGTGGATGGTTTTAGGTGTTAGGTAATACTGGGGTTTCCCTCTAGTGACTTCAATTTTCTACCTGAAGCAACAAGATCTCTACCAAGATTATGCTTCTCCCTCATTTAGTAAGAGTGTAAAGTTTGAGGGTCTCAGATGTATGTTCAGCTAAAAGAAACCTGCTCTGCAAAATAGTGATTATGTTTAGCCTCGGTTCAGCTGTAACCACTGTGATTGAACCATGTTGTCAAAACTGCCTGGGTGATAATGAAAACCACTGCAAGGAGAAAGACCCCACCAGGTCCTATGGTGACAGACTCTTTCAGCTAAGGACTGTGTGAAAAGCACAATTTACAGACCTCAGAGATGGCAGAGGTGGACATGGATGTGTTTCCCTAGAAGCTGGGGTCCGCAGGCTGAATAACTGGGATTCACAGTTCTAATCAGTTCACAACCACCTTCCCAAGGTCTGGGCCTGATTCAGAAAGTGAAAGCAAAGGCATCCACTTGGAAGTGCTGGCTTCAGCAGCCAGGTGGCTTCAGGGAGGTGTCACCTGTATTATATGAAGGGCACGGGCCACTGTAGGATGACTTCACTGGTGATAAAATGACTACCTTTGTCTTTCCTATCACTGAAATTTGCACATGGGACCATATTAGAGAATACAGATGAGTCCAAATCTTAGCATTACTTAAAGTCTTCATCCTGGTCAAGTGTATCAGTAAATGAGTACTGTAGTAGGTGAAAAGAGTCACTAGCCACACAAGTTCAAGAATGATGCAAGTATGCAGCAATGTTTCAGAAAAAAAATAGAGACAGATCCTTTTCCTTGGTTCCTTTTCCTCTATTTGGCCTTTCCAGGCAGCACTATTGTTTGTGCAACAAGGTTATCAGTTCCTGTGACTTGTGGCTCCACCCCTTGTATACATCCATGAGGTTGGGCTAGGAATAAAGGTCAGGACTGCATACTTCTGCCAAAGTGGGCCTAAATCAGGCAAGTACAAGGCATCTGAAGGGAACGCGATCACAGGGAGGACCTGAGGGAGGGTGACTGGGTCCAGCCACAGACTTACAAGACCTAGGTTTTGAGTTAGAGACATGAGAGGATCCATATGAGATTCTGTTTATTTTGACAGTGGTTCTGGATATGCTTGGCTACCCTGGTGCTTTGAAAACGACCAGTGCTGGTCATACTCATGCACAAAAACTCAGAATCCTGGGGGCTAGGGTTGAACACCCCCATGTGCTATTAATGTATAGTTGGGTTGAGTAGCCCTGAGACCCTGTGGAAATACTTCCCAATCTTGTCTGCATGCAGATATCACCTGCTGCCTCCCATCTCGTGTAGAAGATGCCTGAGGAGTACACCAAGGAGTGAGTAAGCCCACAAACTCTGAAAGCCAGGATACCTTGGTGCAAATTCCTGATATGTCTAGTCTTCAGTCTCAAAGGGATGCCATGGACAATCACAGGAATTACTATGCATAAAGCACAGTGTTTGATACACCGTAAACCATAAATAGTCTTATAGTTATTTACGATAGGAAAGAAAAGACATAACTTAGCTTGTCACTATCAGACAGCAAGTTCTTTGGGATCAAGCTCAGGTGATCTCTGTGCTATGAACTCACCCCTAAGTCTGCAAAGGGCCCATCAAGCAGAGCTAACTGGGCCACGCGGCAACGGTCCCTATTGGCCAACGTCTGGGGGGTGCTGTAGCCCCCTCGAAGCGCATTTTCCTCAGCAATCAGAGCCTCCAGCTCTGGCGTGGCTCCTCCGGTCACCAGGGTCCGTATCAGGGTGAGAATATTGTCATTGAAGTATGTCTGAGGAGAGAGAGGAAGAGGAGGGAAAAAGTCCTTTAAGCAAACACCCTAAAGGCACGACAGCTGACATCCAAATTACAACTTTTCTTGGTATCTCCTGTTTAAGGTTCTGGCCTGTCTCTTCAAATAATTTTATATGGGAAGTGAAAAGACAGCAGCCTCCAATTATTCCATTCTTTTCTCTCCTGCTCGGCTCTGCCACAAGAGCCTGACTTTTAAAAACCAATTCAAGAGATTTTCATTAAAGGGCTCAAGTCTGAATAATTGGTGTTTACCATAGTTGGTGTTAGTAGGGATGAGAATATTGCCTCCACTCCTGAAACTTACATGTCTACTATGGGACTTTGGACATGTGTCATAAAATGAAGCCACCCCGGCTGCCATCCCAAGCAGGGTTGCTTCTGAGGTCCTGTCACCCATGTCCCAGGAAGCTGCCTTCCCACAATAATGGCAAAACCTCCTTCTATGTAGGCATAGAATGCAAAGGGAATCATTAATGCCACACACAATTTATCACATGCTTCGATAACTGTCTAACCCAGAAGTCTCTATCAATTAAATGTGCCTGATAAATATATGGCAAGGTGAATATCTTGGTATGTGTAGTTTGATTTTTGTTTTCTAAAATAACCTCAGTCATCTGAGGCAAACATAGCTTATTAAAGAAGTCTCCCTCTAAACGTACATTTGTCTCACATCTGAAGCATAACAGGTCTGTCAGGAACAAAACAATGGGAGTTTAAAATAATTAATAGGATGTCAAATAAAAGAGCTTAAAAAGATATTTGTCACCCAGCCTAATTTGAGAAAACCTCAGTTAAGGGTGTGCATTCCATTTTCCTATGTAAAAAGAAATCATGTGGGTTAAAGCAAATCAAATCAAATTTTGCCTGTGGCTTTTGAGGATGTATGTACCTTTGGAGAGAGGGTAGAAAAGATGCATTTTCATTTCAGCAGCTTGTTAGAAAGCTCACCTGGCAAAGCATAGTGAGGAAACATCAGGTAAGGATGAGTTCTCATCTCTGTTTTGCCATGTCTCCGAGGAGGTTTTCTAATCATTCTGGCCTTTGATTTTCTCTTCCGTAAAATAAGCATTTTCATTGATACCAAGTTTATATGCAAAGAATTCCAAGAGGACTTGTGAGTTAAGATGATAGCTGCTAGTGTGCCTAGTTTCACTTTCCTTGTTGAAATACTCATAAAATCACCCAAAGTGATGTAAAATTCCAACTGCAAAGGAAACTAGGAATGTTATTAATAGCCTGCCAGAAGAGCCCAAGAAAAACGTCTACTCAGAGTTCAGATCTGCCATCAGGCAAAGAAACAGAACAAGGATACCCAAAGTATCCTTGTGTTGCTGGAGAGGTGAGGGATCCAGTGTTGAGTTGAGGGTTTAATGATGACATTACCTCTTAGAAGCTGGAAAGTCATTTAGCATTTTTGTGCCTCAGTTTCATGATCTGTAAAATGTAATAATTGAGGAGACTCTCTAACTTTTTTTTGTTTTTGAGTTGGAGTCTTACTCTGTCACCCAGACTGGAGTGCAGTGGCCGCTCTCGGCCACCACAGCCTCGACCTGCTGGGCTCTGGCGATCTTTCCACCTCAGCCTTTCGAGTAGCCAGAACTACAGGCGCGCACTACCACGCCCAGCTAATTTTTGATTTATTGTAGAGATGAGGTCTCACCAAGTTGCCCAGGGGGTTCTCGAACCCGCGGGCTCAGGCAATCCACTCACCTCAGCCTCCCAAAGTGGTGGGATTACAGGCTGAGCCACCGAGCCTGGCTCTCTCTAACTTAACACACATGAGGCACTCAGAAAAATGCTTGGTACACAGGAAACACTGACAAGTACTTTGGGCTTTTAATATCAAAGACATGGGGCTTTTGCTGATGAAAGGAACAGTCACCCTCCTTTCCAACCTACCCTTGGTGTTGTTTTAATCTTTTCTGTTTTTTGTTTTGTTTTCTATTTTGGCGGGGAAGGAAGGGAGACTTAAATCAAGGCCACTTCATTTTCCTGTTGTATCTGTACGTCTCAGTCTGCTTACATTCTAACCCTTCATTTAGACTCAGCTAGGTACAACTAAGGTCACTGGGGACTGCATTCTGGGATATAGTAGCAGCAGTAGGAAGGGCTGCCAGAGAGGCATTCTAGTGAAGGTAGGTTCAGGGCACATACACAGGCACTTCCCTACAGTGCCTGTAGGAGTTAAATTCCCTTCCCTACAGTCAGATAATCTATCATTAGAACCAAAGACCACTCCCCAGCACTGCATATCACATCAGATAAGCGAGAGCTGGACACAAGACATTGACAAGGGCCTCTGTTCTACAATTGCTATTCTAGATCAAAACCAAAGGGAGAGTTCTAGCAGCATATATATAAGGTGGATGACACATTTACAATCCTGTATACTGACAAGCTGATCTCTCCTTACTCAAATATAAAGAGATAAAAGAAGAGCCAATATAAATATGTTTGAAAAGATAATTCTAGTGCTCAAGATATAAAGAAAAAACCATCCTTTTGACTGGTTAAATAGTTACTGAAAAAATAGAAAAATTCATAGAGCGTTTGCTTTGGAATCAAAATAAATTTTTTAAAAATACAGATTATAAAAAGAAATAAAAGATAAAATAGTAAGAAATTGGCTTCACACACTTATCCAATTATTTTTTATGTCAACTAGTGAGATTACAATGGATATAAGAAATTGTTAAAAGGATCCAACACCATTTCCTGATAAAACGCACACAACAAATAGAACTTTCTCAACCTGATAAAGGGCATATAGGAAAAATCCACAGCAAACATCATACTTAACGATGAAAGACTGGATGCTTTCCCCTTAAGATCAGGAACAAGACAAGGAAATCTGCTCTCACAACTTCTATTCACCATTGCACTAGAGGTTCTAGCCAGGGTTAGAAAGAAATAAAAGGCATTCACATTGGAAATAATAGAGTAAAACTATCTCTATTCACGTCAAGATGACATGATCTTGTACATAGAAAATCCTAAGGAATTCACTAAAAAATTAATGTGGGTAGTAAATTACTTCAGCAAAGTTGCAGGATGGGAAGCCAATAAGCAAACATCAGTTGTATTTCTGTACATTTGCTACGAACAATATGAGCATGAAATTAAGAAAATAATTCCACTAATACTAGCATCAAAAAGAATAAAATACGTAGGAATAAATCAACCCAAGGAGGTACAAGACCAATATACTGAATACTACAAATATTACCAAAAGAAGTTAAAGATCTAAAGAAATAGAAATGTGTTCCATGTTCATGGATTAGAAGACTTAAATTATTATGATGAAATACTACCCTAAACAATGTCCAGATTTAATGCAATCTTTATTAAAATCCTAAAGACTATTTTTCACAGAAATGGAAAAACTTACTCTAAAATTAATATGAAATTACAAGAGACCCCAAATAGCCAAAGCAATCATCTGCAAGAAAAACAAAGTTGGCGAGCTTATACTTCCTTATTTCAAAACATAGCAAAAGCTTTCAGTAATCAAGATAGCATAATACTGGCATAAGGACAGGTATATAGATCAAAGGAATAGAATTGAGAATCCAGAAATAAACTCATACAGCTACAATCAAGTGACTGTCAGTAAAGGTGCCAAGAGCATTCAATTGGAAAATAATATAATCCCTTAAACCAATCACATTCTAACAACTGGTTATCCATATGCAGAAGAATAAAGTTGAATCTATACTTCACATCGTATGCAAAAATTAGCTCAAAATGTTAATGATTAAACTATAAAGTGCTCAGAAGAAAACATGGGAGTAAATCTTTACAACCTTTGACTTCACAACAGTTTATAACAGTCTTAGTTAACTTTGACATCAAAAGCATATGCTACAAAAGAGACATAGATGAATTGGACATTTAAAAAATACATTTTTAAAAGTTGTGCATTGAAGGACACTACCCTGAAAGTGAAATGACAACCTACAAAATGAAAGTAAAATTTTGCAAATCATATATAGAATAAGGGTCTACTATTCAGTATTAAAAAAAACCATTTCTAATTCAACAACAAGAAGATTACTCAATTTCTAAGATAAGCAAGGATTTAAACATTTCTTTTAAAAAGATGCAAAAGTAGTCAACAAACTTACGAAGAGAGGCTCAGCAAAACTGATCATCAAGAAAATGCAAATCAAAACCACAGTAAGATATCATTTTATACCTACCAGGATGGCTATAATTAAAAAGACAGATAATAACAAGAATCCATGAGAATATGGAGGAATTGAAACCCTTGTACAACTGCTGATGGGAATATAAATGGTACAGCCACTTGGAAAACAGCCTGGCAGTTCTTCATATGTTATGTATACACCCAGGAGAAATTAAAATATACGTCTGCTCAAAAACTTGTACACAGATGTTTCTAGTAGCATTATTCATAACAGGCAGTAGGTGGAAATAACCAAAATATCCAACAACTAATGAATGCATAAATGAAATGTGTTATATCCATGCAATGAATATTATTTGTCCATAAAAAGGAACGAAGTTCTAATACATGCTACAATGTACAAACATTGCAAACATTGTACTAAGTAAGATTTAATTTATACGAAATGTACAGAAGAGGCAAATATACAGAGTTCAGTAGTAGATTAGTGGTTACTTAAGGCTGGAGAGTGGTGAGTAGAGTTATGGAGAGGAGAGAATAGCTAAAATGTAGGAGGTTTCTTTTTGATGTGATGAAAATGTTCTAAAATGAACTGTGGTGATGGTTGTGAATATACTAAAAACCATTGAACTGTACACTTTAACTGAGGAGTTACATGGTATGTTAATTGTATCTCATTAAAGACTTTTTAAAAAAAGAAATAGTTATAAGACAGCTACATTCATAATGGTCAACAATTTTATCTTAAAAACTGTTAAGTGGTAGAACTGAAAATTGCACGCACACACACACGCACCTACACAGAATCCATGGTGTGAAAGTAAAACCAGTAAGTTCTAAACTATGTAGAAAAAGGTATAGAGATTTCCTATTTTTAAAAAATGAGAATGCTACTTGATACTGAGAAAAAGACAACAGAGGTCCAAGTGATGAATACAAAGTGTTCACAATTAAAGCTGTAAACGAAATTTAGGCATGTAAAACAAGCAAGAAAAAAAACAAAACAATCTGTCCTGAGCCAGCAGATGAACCTAGAATACAGATCAAAAGGATTTACCAAGTGAATGTGGCCAATTATATTGGAAGCATATAAGAAACAAAATCTAAGATTATAGCATTATACAATATATAACTAATCATAAATGAGCCAAATGATTCTAAACAATGGCAGAGATTCTCAGACTTGCTAAAAATCCAAAATCAAAATCAAACTCTGATATCTCTATAAGAGACAAATGGGGACAGAAAGCATAGCAAAGTATATTTCAAAGGAAAATTTTTAAATATTACAGTTAAAATTTAAAATAATGTAATTTTTATGGATTATTAAAATACTATAACTAAAATATAGAAAGCAAAATTAATCCACAATTACAGAAAAATAAATCTGAACTGAGAGTAATATGTGAAAGATCCCCACCATCACTGTGATTTTAGCTTTCACAGGTCAAATAGATCAAAAGATTTTAAAAATAGAGGATATAAGGTTGATTTAGTAGGTTTTTGCTCAATTTTGTAAAAACAATGGCAAAAATATATGATCAGTAGCCAAAAACATCAAATCTGAATACAAATAACAAATAAGTACACACCTACATTTAAAAAATTAAATACAATGTAGTAGAAGTAAAAGTAAAAACTGCAAAATTTCAGTAGTTGTTTTGACATATCCTAAGTAACTGCTTGGTCAAGATGGAAATCAAACTTAGAATACAGAGTATTTAAAAATTAAATAGTATTTGAGAATAACAAAAGTCATGACTTAAGGTCAAAGTTATTGAGAAAAATTCAGAACCTTTAAGTGCTATTATTATAATATATGAAAGAATTACAATAAATAAGACTAAGTATTAAAAGAACTGTCTTTTGACCAGGCTTGGTGGCTCAGCCTGTAATCCCAGCACTTTGGGAGGCTGAGGCGAGTGAATTGCCTGAACCCATGGGTTCAAGACCCACCTAGGCAACTTGGCGAGACCTCGTCTCTACAAAAAAATAAAAAATTAGCCAGGTGTGGTAGCGCACACCTCTAGTTCCAGCTACTTGGAAGGCTGAGGCAGAAGGATTGCTGGAGCCCAGCAGGTTGAGGCTGTGGGAGCATGCCACTGCACTCCTACCTGGGTGACAGAGTGAGACTCCAACTCAAAAAAACAAAACAAAATTGTCTTTTATTATTCTTTTTTTCTAAGAGCAGAAGGATAAAATAATAAAGCATCAATTAATGAAAAAGCAAGAGGATATTTAGTGAATTGATAAATTCAAAAAATAATTCCTTGAAAAAATAAAATAAACCTATGACAAATATAACTGAAAATAAAACCTCACACAATAAAACTAGGAGTTAAGAAGGAGAATATAATGTCAGGTATGTAAGAGAATTACCACCACTATTCTGGAAGCTCTCTTTAATACCATAATCATTGGACATGAATAAGAAGAACAGCTACCATTTCTAGGCAGAAAGCAAAGTAATAATCATTTGCAAAGAAACCAAAAAGATTATTAGGGAAAAAAGTGAAATTTCATATTCCTTGACATGTAAACTGGACATTTAATGTCATTTTTTTCCAGTACAATTTTTAAGTTTGATATATCTAATTATACATTTGAAGTAGACTTTTTAAAACTTGATACAATTATGCTAAATTTCTTCTCGTATGAGTCTTACAAAATTGTCCTCCCAAGTATTAACTAAACATTGTAGACAGCATTAAAAGTTAGAAGGTCAGTCAACCAAATGGATTTATGATACCCATAGTCTAGTTATTATAAGACCTTAATACAGGAGTTGGTAAATCTGGTCCCTGGGCTGAGTCTGGCCCTACTACCCATGTTTTTTAAATAAAGTTTTATTGAGACCCAGACATGCCCATTTGTTTACATATTATCTGTAGCTTCTTTGGTGCTACAACAATAGAGTTGATTAGTTGCGACTGAGACTGTTCTCAAAGGTCTAAAATATTTACCATCTGGTCCCTAAAAAAAAAAAAAGTTTTTTGATCCACTACTTGACATCACATACTATGGAGAAGCAAAATTTAGTCAACAAATGATTTTGGGGAAAACCAGCTATCTGGAAACAATTTTTCAACAACATGGTAATGCTATAACGATGCACTTATAGCACTTACAATGTACAGACATTTAACATTATGCTTTCAGAGAATATTTAATGGCATGATAATAATTACATAATATTAAACTTTGTTAAAAAGTAAGATCCTCAAAATTCATGTTAAAAATGCATACTTGAACTGATAGCCATATTTGTATTTATGTAAAAATGACTATAAGTAGCACACAAAAATTTTACTTAGTAGTTAACTCTTGTTGATAGAACTTTCACTTTTTACTATAATTTTACTTATTTTATATATTTTCTTTTTTTTTTTGAGTTGGAGTCTCACTCTGTCACCCAGACTGGAGTGCAGTGGCCGCTTCCAGCCACCGCAGCCTCGACCTGCTGGGCTCTGGTGATCCTTCCACGTCAGCCTTCCAAGTAGCCAGAATTACAGGCATGTACTACCACACCCGGTTGATTTTTTGATTTATTGTAGAGATGAGGTCTCACTGCCCAGGCAGGTCTTGAACCCGCGGGCTCAGGCAATCCACTCACCTCAGCCTCCCAAAGGCGCGGGATTACAGGCTGAGTCACCGAGCCCAGCTATTTTATATATTTTCTACTGTAAATGTATATTTATTCTAAATTTCTTAAAAAAAAAGTTTATGTTATAAAATAGCCAAAGGCAAAAAATGCAGCCAACAAACAACTTCACGAAAACATAGCTGAATGTTTCCTCTCAGGATGCTTGATAGTTTTTATTTAAGCATAAAAACTAGAAATGAATTCACAAAATAAAATACAGATTTACACATTACATACAAATTAAAAATTAATATATTTCAAAAATAATATAAACACAATGAAAAGGTGTCCTAGAGAAAATGACAATCAGTGCCCACCAGAATGCATGAGATGGCCTTTCTATAGCAGTGATCAGAGTGTGGACTGGTACAATTGTTTCTTAGAGATAACCTGGTAATATATATCAAGAACTTTTAAAATGTTCATGTTTGTCAAAAACCCAGAAAGTTTTTCTCGAGGCAATAAGTTGCTACTTGCTCAAAGATTTATGTACAATAATGTTTATCATGGGGTTAATTATTGCTATAACAAAAAATTTTTTAAAGTTAGATACCCAATGATAGAGTGACAGTTAAATAGATTCTGCCATATCCATAGAACAGAGTCTTACAAAGTCTTATGGAGGTTTTGCAAATCATGACATCGAAGAATACGACATGATAAAATACTCTGGGTAAGATATTAACTGAAAAGGAAAGAATCAGGATATGAAACTGGATGATTCCATAAATATGGAATTCATTTGGAAGGAAATACAGCAAAATATTAACCAGGCTTATCCTTGGTGTTGGGAATACGGGTCATTTAAATTTTCTTCATTATAAGTTTTCTTTTTATATATTTTTCATATATTTCTTTTATATGTTTCTGTGCTTTCCAAATTTTCCTCAAGAAACATGCATAAATTTTAATGAAAACATAGTTAACACTTAAAAAAAAATACAGTTCTCCATTGCAATGATATGTCTAGAAGGTCAACCTGGGAGATTATTGTTTTGCCACATCTTTCAGATTTGACCTTAACATGTTTCCACTTCTGTGCTGAAATCAGTTACACTGAAACAGTATAATCTTTTTGATCAATCAGACACTGGCACTTATTGAGTACCTCCTAATCCCCAGGCCTTGGTTTGGTCTGAAATTGTGTGCAGTTCAGAGAGTACAGCACTTTTAAAATTGCCCATCAACAGGTACAATTTCAAAGTCAGTCACAGGGTTTCATAGGTGCCTGCACAACTCTGGGCTGCTCACGTCTCTGAACACAATTCTCTGCCCTTTGAGCTGGCACTGCATCCCAGATGGCTCTCCTCGATTTTTCCCTGCAGGTATCCAGAGCAGAGCTGTGGGCAGCAGAATCTGCAGTGACAGAGAATGATGATGTATTTCTGCCAACAGATGCTCTTGCTCCCATTTTGATTTCTCAAGATTCAGATGCAGAGAAATTCTTTGAGTATCACACATGGGTGTGCTCTGAGCATGTATCAAGATCCCTTTGCGATCTGAGTAAGTTACTGGAAAGATAATGCCTTCCCTGGAAGTCAACTATATTGGAGATCACACGTTTCCCTGTTGAGTCAACCACATTGGAGAGCACAAGTTTCTGTACTTGATCAGGGGATGGAGGAGGGCACTCCACAGAGTATTCAACAATCTGCAACCAGGCACCACTCCAGAGCCTTCTGCATAAGAGGTGGCTGTTTTCAACAACATGGGGGCAAACCAAGTGCTAGGAATTCAAATGCCAATGATCAAAGACTATTTCTGTGGAGGATGTACCAGTTAGAACAAACCTCTCTACCCAGAGCAGAGCTGTGGGCATCAGAGTCTTCGATGACAGAGAATGATACAACTCACCTGACCCACAAGGCACAAGATTTGTTCTAGGTTTGCAACAATGCTAGAATTGAAGAAATACAAAATTCTGAAAGGAAGACTGTAATGTATAGGGGTAACTCTTTACCTTCTAAGCTTTTGAACTGCCAGTCTTTTCCAACATTACCATGACCCATAGTCAAGATGCCTGTGCTAGATGCCTTCTGAGGGGCTCTTGCATTCAACCTCCAACCCTGGTAGGATTAATTTCCAGGATGCTTTGGGCAGAGGCTGTCCTTGTGTCACGTGGGCATTGAGGTACATAAGAGAGCTGAGTTAAGGTCTTGTCCAATGCCTGGAATCAGAATACCTGTTAGTCTAAGAAATATGGGAGTCCTCCTTCCTACTGCCAAGGACAGGGCTCCACACCTGGCCTGAGAAACCTTTCTTCTTCGGAGGGCAACATGGCCCTATGGCTATGAGTACAGACTTCCAAATCCAGCTTTTAATCCCTGCTTTGCCATTCAACAGCCATGACAATGGGAAAGTTGTCTAACTTTTCTCTACCTTGTATTCTTCATCCATACAACAGAGATTCAAAAACAAACAAAAAACCCAATAACGTATAGATTAGTGTTACATGAGAGAGCATTTGTCTAAGTTCTGATAAAGAATACTCAATAAATGATAGCTTACAAAATGAACCATCAACTTAATGCCACCAATTTAGAAAATTCCCTCTCCCTGGACCTCTGTGTTCTCAACCTAGCATCAGAGAGCCGGCCCAGATCACAGGGGTGGCCCCCTTGGCCTCAAAAGTCTGAGGATTCTCAGGTCCTGCAAAGAGACACTGAGGAAACCATGAAATGCTGGGGAAGGGACCAAGGAGTTGCAACATGGAAATCTGGCCCCGCAGCGCCATCTAGCCCGCTCTGCCTATGCCCCGCCGCCGCGTGTGCATCTTCCACATGCTGGAGCATCTTCCTCTTTTTATTTTTTTAAAGTATAATTACCAGAGCTTATGTTTCACAGCTAATGCTGTCAAGCCTTTTAAACTAATTGGTCTTTTATAGAAAATTTAACTGAAAATTAACACATCTTTTAATAACATTGCCTTAACTTTAATGGCTCTCTGCCTTTCGTTTATAATTGCTCTAAAGTTGTCATTTTCCATGTCATAGCTGCCATTTTTTATATTTGCTAGTTTTCATGGTGTAGATTTTCATTTTTAATATTTTTCTTTCATGAGGGATGAGAATGACTGGATTTTTTTTCCTGTCTCGGGCTTGGCTGGCCTGATGTGACAGCAGTGGGATGTTCTGAGTGCAGCAGGACATCCCACCACACTTGCCACTTTGACACCACTGCTAGCTTATCTGCCTTGGGCTGGTCCATGGACTGTCTTCTTGTGAGCAGTCGAAATGGAGGCTCTTGAGTGGAGTGTAAGGAATAGGGTTGTGGAGCAATAATTTGTTTATAAAACTGAAATCACATGGGTTAGCCTGGGCAGCTAGAGAACTCAGTTCTCTACATAACACCAATTCAAGAGTTTGCCCATTAATGAAAGTACGCTCAAGACTGTGGACCCACGTTCCAGATGGGCACATCTTTCAGTCTTACTGGAATAAGTTCATTTCAGGCAAATAGAGGCCAACACTCGGATATTAGAGATGAGAACACAGAAATATTTCTTCTGGATACCGTGACTCACTTAGCTCCAAATCTTATCTTATTACTTTATGATATGTGTGTGTGTGTGTGTGTGTGTGTGTGTGTGTGTGTGTCTGGCGGGGGAGAGAATATGTATACACACATAGACATACATGTAATAAGTCTTTATCTTTGCAATTAATTACATGAGGTTTTAATTAGTATTTGCCTAAGAAAGACTTTCATATGCATTTGCCCTTAGCTGAGCTGGTAACCCTAAAGTCATAAGGAGTTGTTAATATAATTCCCATTTAACAGTTGGACCAAACAGAGCCCCAGACTGTAGGGGAAAACATGCAAGGACTGCCAGTGAGCAGGACCAGAAGCTATAAGACCTAATTCATGGCCCAGTGTCCCTCCTTCAAGTCATTGCCTTTGCTGTGAACATACTGATTCACTAAACACACAAATTTCCGCCAAGGGCACTGTGGTGCAGTGAACAAAGCAAAGGCATACCTGGCACAATTTGCTTACACTGTAATTTCTCTCTGGCTCCTGGGGGATCTTGCTGCGGGGTTTCTCCGGTAGATGTTCTCTGTCAGCCTCTACTGCTTCTCAGAAGTCTTGTGCACTAGCAAAGGAGCTGCTGCTTTTCTCAACTCTGTCTTAACACTGCAATGCTATGACTTTTCTTTGTTTTTCCAGATAAAGTAGACCTAAAAACCTGAAACTTTATGATATCTTACTTTCTAAAAAAATAGCAATACAACCAACTTGTGCGCGTTGGTACTCATTAGCTTTTATTGGAGACTGCCCTTTTTTCTCCCCAGAAAGGGGCAGCTTCTCACTGCTTCTTCAATCATGATGGTTTAGTGTGCAATATCTGTTTAGGAAAGGTCAAAGGCTCAAGGAAAATAAATATTATGTGCATAACCTTCTAACTCAGTAGATGAGTGAATGGCCAGAAGGTCAAGGATACTGTCTGACCACAGACACTGTAATGCAGGCACATATCATTAGAAACAGGAAGCAGGAGGTTGGTAAGGCCAGGTCAGTACAATGGACCAGGTAGGGAAAGAACATGAATGAAGCAGGCCTTATAGGATTAATAAGGAGTAGCACGGACTGTGGCTAAAGGAAGCAGCTGCTAAGCCCTACCCAATTGTTGCTTGTGGGAATCTGGGAGTCTGCCTTCTGGCTCCAATCAAAAGAAGCTGCAAACCCATATTTTACATAAAATCTTGCAATTTTAAAATATTGGCAACAAACTCAACTTAAAAATAAAAACTTCAAGAGATACAGAATTTGCCTGAGGAATGATGTAGTCTGCAACATGCCATTTTGAGATTTCTACCCTAGATTGTTTGTTAGAAACATGATATAGAACTGGGTAGTCACGCCAATATCTTGTGCTGTTTCTTTTTCTTTCTTCTCCTGAAATCAGTGTACCAGGATGAAGAGTTAGTCATAAAAATAATCAAGGGTTACACTTCAGGAATCACCTCAGTGTGGGTTTGCCCTTCTAGTCAGCACACATGGGAAACTTGGCACTATGAGGATTCTGTGGTATCCAGAAGAAGCTACATCCTCTGACCAGGACTAAAGTGTCTCACCCCCAGACTTAGAACTTGACCAGATGTGGTCTTTTGTACTCAGAATACTCAGAGTATAGCCAACAGCCTTGCCCTGGAATGCTTTGTGTACATCTCTCTCTCCTATCTATCACATTTCTTTCTTTTTTTTTTTGAGTTGGAGTCTCACTCTGTCACCCAGACTGGTTTGCAGTGGCAGGCTCCCGGCCACCACAGCCTCGACCTGCTGGGCTCCAGCAATCCTTCCACCTCAGCCTTCCAAGTAGCTGGAACTACAGGCGTGCACTACCATGCCCGGCTAATTTTTGGTGTATTGTAGAGATGAAGTCTCACCAAGTTGCCCAGGTGGGACCGAATCCACGGGCTCAGGCAATCCACTCACCTCAGCCTCCCAAAGTGCCGGGATCACATTTCAACTGCGATGGCCTCTTCAACCACTCCCTCAGACAAACTAAACCCAGCTTGTCACTTTTCAGATTTTGTCTTCGTTCTTTCATCTGACTGGAAAAGCCAGGAACTCTCCCTCCTGGTGCTCTCACCTGGTTTTACAGTGTTGGCTTCAATGTTACCTCCTAAGACAGTTTTATTCTGATCACTGTGGCTAAGACAGGGCTCCACACCCATTCAAACTATTTTATGTTCTTCAAATCAATTGTCCTTCGGTAGCATTATTCCTTTATTCACTTACATATTTGCTGTTTCTTAACCCACTAGAATGAAACTTTAAACAACACAAGGACAGGGTTTTCATCTTTTGTCTTTACTGCTGAATCCCCAGCAGGAGGAATAATGCCCAGTGTTTAGTAAGTGCCCAATAAATGCATCAATTAAGAACAATACCAACAACAAAATATATAGAGAGTTTGTCATGTCCTAAGTACACTACTAATCACTTTACAACTTTAACCCATTTTCTTATCTTGACAACCCTATGAGTTAGGTGCTATTATTATCCCTGTTTTAAGGATAAGAAAACTGAGGCACAGAGAGGTTAAGGTTACACAGCCAATAGTAAATGGCAATGCTGGGATCAACATGCAAGCTGTCTGACTTATGAGTTCATGTCTAATTTTCTCTTTCCTGGGTCTGAGTGGAACTTTAATTTGGGTTGGGGTTAGGAGGAAGTGATTGATGACTGGATGAAAAAGAAATCGGAGGCCAGGCATGGTGGCTCATGCCTATAATCCCAGCACTTTGGGAGGACGAGGTAAGAGAATTGCCTGAACCCACGTGTTCAAGACCAGCCTGGGCAACTAGGCGAGACCTCGTCTCACCAATAAATCAAAAAATTAGCCGAGGATGGTGGCTTGTGCCTATAGTTCCAGCTACTTGGAAGGCTGAAGCAGAAGGATCGCCTGAGTCCAGCAGGTTGAGGCTGCCGTGCCCGTGAGCGTGTCACTGAACTCCAGCGTGGGCACAGAGTGAGATTCCAACTCAAAAAAAAAAAATCTGAAGTTTCAAATTTTAATGCAAGTCTCAGTCCTAAAAACAGAGAGGCTTCCTTTCATTGTGTGTGTGTGTGTATGTGTGTGTGTGTGTGTGTGTGTGTATGTCCATGCAGTAAGATCACATACAGTCATATGCATAGTGATTCCCTCTCACCATGTGTTTCTCTGCTGATATGCAGGATAAAGCCACAAGGCTATGTCCGGAATGTCCCTATCCATTTCAGGGATGTCTGCGCTGAATCAAAACATTGTTCTTTTAACAAATGAAACAGTAAGCAGCGGGAGTTGAGTTATGAAGGACAATATTCAGAGAATGTTTAGACACATGATTAAATGGCAATTTGGGGAAAAGTGCTAGAAAAAGGAGCTCATTGGCATCTGAAGAGCTTTGTGTGTGGATGTTGTGATGTTGCTTGTAAGTGACTGACTGCGGTGGGAGCTTACCTCTGCCTTCAACTGTTTGGAGGAATCGCACTTTCTCAATTTATATTCCTGCCAACCCTTTTTGTTTGTTCTAGTCACTGCCTTGGTACTTGACTAATCTACTTTTTCATAAATTAGGGTTGAGTAGAATGTGAATAAATCACAGATAACATTTTACCAAAAGGCCTAGATCCAATTGGACTGCTGACCTAGACCCAGAACTGCTGAACTAGACCCAGTTCAAGACCTCACTGTGGAGTTTATTCATCCTAGACAATGCAAACAAGATCAGGAATAATTTGATAGGCATTTTGATGAATAATTTGCAAAGTCACTATCAGTGGGTTAGTTAAATATGTCATGTTTCAACACTTAACCCAGGCTTATTCATCTTATTGTCCAAAAGATAGGATCATGTAACTGAAGTGTCTTTCACAGTTGTGGGCCCTCAACAAATGATTCTGCCATTGTTAAATACAATGATGGTTACCAGATTTCTGACACCTTTTTTCCCAGGCTAGAACACAGAGGAAATGCTGTTCTCGGACTATTATATCCAAACATGCCATGCCCTCGCTACCCTCTCCCAAACATTTTTATTTGCATCTCAAAGGAGATTAGAGGTATGTTTTTTAAAATTTTAAATCAATTCACTTTATTTCTTATCTAAATTTCCAAGAACTTACTCCCTAGTGATACTATAGGCAGCTGTGCAACTCAAACCCAGAGGTACTCCCCCACCCCACCCCATGGCCACCATGTGCCTCTTTGGTTGTTAGAGAAGTTCTCTGGTGCCTAAACCAATTATATTTCTTAGAACCAGGGCTGGTTTCAAGAGTCCCTAACTTGGTTTAATACCCTGCCATCACCATTTTGAAGTTCTTAATAACTCATAAAGTGTGACCTTGCAAATTATGTACCTAGTCCTGCTAGAAAGCATAATGAACATCTGATATGTAGAAACATAAACAATTTTATAAATTTGGATTTTTAAAAATTTTAAGAGTATTTTGTAGTTCTGAAAAAAATTCTACTGTAGACTGTTTCATCACCTGTTAGCAAGAAAAATCTTCTGAATCCCTCTAATGAAGATCAGAATCTAATGAAGATCAAAATGAAATTTCTAAGTCAGGCATGGTGGCTCATACCTGTAGTCCCAGCACTTTGGAAGGCCAAGGAGGGAGCATTGCTTGAGTCCAGGGGTTTGAGATCAGCCTAGGCAACATAGCAAGACCTCACCTCTAAAAAAAGATTTTAAAAATTAGCCAAGTGTGGTGGCATACTCCTATAGTCCCAGCTACTCCAGAGGCTGAGACAGAAGGATCACCTGAGCCCAGGAGGTCGAGGCCATGGTAAGCCATGATTGTGCCACTGTATGCCAGCTTGAGTGACAGAGTGAGACCCCCCAACTCAAAAAATTTTAAAGAAAATTCTATAGAGAGAAATTTGAAACTGGATTTAAAGAATATGAAGCCTATGACAGAGAACATGGTGCTGTTATGAGCACATCCCATAGCTTTAATCATGACTTCTAGCCTGCTCAAGGAGTTTGCCTAAACTAAACCCAACACCACTAGCAGGTAGAAATGTTAGCCTCTGTATCACAGACCATCAGAAAGGTCATGAGCCCTGGGAAACTAAGCGTACCCTTCTCTAGGGACCATTTTATCTCTTTGTTGGCTTGGAAAGCCATGGCATGGCATGAAGCCCAGTCAACCTTAATTCAGATGAATGTTGTTTCACAATTATTTTTAAATCCATAATTCTGATTTTTAACTAAGATATGCTTGCAGTTGGACTGCATTCAGGAATATAGAATAACCTAAATTAGTCTTCAAAAACTTTATGTTTTTTCTTTCCTCAAATAGAGGTCCTTCTGGGATTCGCTTTAATGAATAGATGAGAATAATGCATAATTAGCATATCAGTCGCTTAACACATTCAGGAGAATAACCTTCTTAAGCACTTTATTTAATGCATGTGTATAAAAACTCTTGGAGTTCTGTTTATTGTTTTAATATGTTCAACAAAACTCTTTTTCATGGATTCTTCAAAGGTCAGTTTTTATCCAGCCTATGTCTGCATTTTCAAAAATTGTGAATTTTAGAACTTCAAAATAAAGAGATTTTCCTATATAATAAATACTGATGCTCAGTGGGAATACTTCACAATATCCACGTTATGACTCATTCTAAATGTCTGCTCTTGCCTCCTACAGTGAAAGATAGCTCAATTAAGCTGGGACCTATTTTTTAATTGTTATTTGGTTTTTGGTCTCAAAGGTGAGAAAACAAATGCTTTGGATGCTTGATGTACATCAAGTCGTAAAAGAAACCAAAGCTATGTTTGATCCCTTGGCCAGTCTACCCTCTTCGTTCTCCTACCCCTCTGTCCCTCCCAGCTGCAGAGAGCTGGCCAGGTCTTGCCCCCATGCCTGGTCCTCTCCCAAGCACTTTGATCTGAATGACAGGTAGCGACCTGGGAGTCACTGTTGACCTATTTTTCTCTCCATCCTGTGTTCATGTTCAATCTTTCCCCAAGTCCTAGTAAGTTTACCAACCAACAATGCCACTGAAATCCATCTATTTCCTTCCATTTCTGCCAGCTCTATCCTGGCCCAAGTCAAGACAGCTTCTTAATCAAACTTATTGCTGCCACCTTGTTCCTCTGAACCATCCTTCACACACCTGCCAAGGCAATCCCCTTAAATGCTAAGCTTGATTACATCACTTTCCAGTGATGTAAACCTCTTCAGTGCCTCCTTATTACTCTTAAGAAAAAGACTAAAACTGTGAAAATGGATTTCAAGGTCCTACAAGTCTCACCTCCCCTGCACCTGTCTCACTGTGGTTCAACCTCATAGTCTTTCTTTGCCTTCCTTGAAAGCATCAGGTACCCCACCACCAAGCCTTGGCACTGACTCACTTTCTTTTTCAGGGAATGTTCTTCCTCACAAAAATACTTCTCTCTTTAATATCTTACATAAAATATAGTATTTCCTTGGGGAACCTTTCATGGATCCCCAAGATCAGGTCAAACACTCATCTATATTTCCTCGTAGCCTTCCTTGTACTTTGAGAAACGTATAATCATATGCTTACTTGTGTGAGCGTTTCATTAATGTCGGTATCTCCCCCTGGAGTGTGAGCGCATGGAATTTTGCCCTCCACGGTGGCTCCAGTCCACCCAGGGCCTTTAAGGTTGAAGATGCTCCCTTGGCAAGTCCTCCACCACCGAGTGGGGAGGAGGTAGTGGGACAACTTACCGCGCTCATAAGCGAGTCCAGGACACTGACGGCAAATGCTGTCCCACAGGCAAAAGGCTGAGTGAGGTACAGTTCTGTGTCAGGGTCATCATCATCATCTTGGTCCAAAAACTGAACATTAGTATCGTTCACTAGAAAAGGCGTAAAATAAGAATTAGCTCGAAGACCACACGCAAAAAGCTAAGCCAGAGAGACCAGGCTACTGGTTTAGAAACACTGAAGTCACTGAAAAGGAAACTAAAGCATGGAAAAAGCCATAGATGGATCTTTGGGGTGGGGGTAGTGGGACTCAATGGACTGTTCCTGTTCACTATGTAAGTTTCTGAGACCTGGAGAGCAATGAGTTTGAGCAGGCTTGCTCCATGGCAGGCCGCCGGAGGACCAGCAGATAGTGCTGGTCATTAGTCCTTTGGTATAGTTTTAGAATCTTGACCGAAAAACACCTTGCAGTGTTTTTTGGTATCCAAGTCCTTTGAGGGATGGACATTTTTCAATGATGAGTAGCCATGCTGGGATGGTAGGTTTAGCCACAAAAAAAAGAAAGCCACTTGTTGAGAGT
The DNA here is from genome assembly GCF_000164805.1 of Carlito syrichta. NCBI lineage: Eukaryota > Metazoa > Chordata > Mammalia > Primates > Tarsiidae > Carlito > Carlito syrichta. The sequence continues at coordinate 284,861 of NW_007123723.1, forward strand.
AAAGAGCAATGGGCTGGGAGCACAGCAAAGCAAATAGCAAGGAATTCACCCTCAGGCATGACCCAAAACCTGCCCCGGGAATTAGCCTGGGTAGTCACTGGGTTCCCAGGCCCTGAATCCAGGTCCACACCCAACAGGCTCTGCTTAATACACAGGAAACCCCAGGTGGGATGGATCTCTGGCTGTCTCCCACTGCTTGCTGACAAGGACTTGCTCTGAATTTTGAGTTGCACAGGGACGCCCACATGCTCCCTTTCCCCTTCTAAACAGCTCAATCTTTTATGTGCTTCCACTCAAGCAGATGCAGCAATGGATGCTGTATTTCATTTCCATCTGAGGATTCCTCAAGGACTCCTCCTGCATGCACGTGCAGACTGATTAGTTGTGTCACTCAGATGTCTTTAACTTATTAAAAATTAAATGACAAATTAATTTCCATTCCCATCTTGGCTTCAGAAATTATCAGTTTTGCAGAGCAAGTAATAGGGGGAAAGAGGTGGTAGGGAGGAAAAGGGCACTCATGAGTTCTGGAATAATTATTGTGCTTTTAGGAAGAAAACAGATGAAGAGAGGATGAGTTTTCCTCTCTTTGATTCCTTTCTAAGTGTATCAGGAGCTAATTCTCTTTCCTAGAGTTGTCATTTTAATTTTTTTGGTAACTTTCTTAGTAACTCTTCTCTTTCTTTTTTTTTTTTTTTGAGTTGGAGTCTCACTGTCACCCAGACTGGAGTGCATTGGCCGCTCCCGGCCACCGCAGCCTCGACCTGCTGGGCTCCGGCGATCCTTCCGCCTCAGCCTTCCGAGTAGCCGGAATTACAGGCATGCGCTACCATGCCCAGCTGATTTTTTGATTTATTGTAGAGATGAGGTCTCGCTGCCCAGGCGGGTCTCGAACCCGCGGGCTCAGGCAATCCACTCACCTCAGCCTCCCAAAGGCGCGGGATTACAGACTGAGCCACCGAGCCCGGCTGTCTTCTCTTTCTTAAACTATTGTTTGTTTATTGTATGAGGCAGAATAAATGATACTTGCAGAAAAAGGTAGACATGGAATTTGTATTTTTAAATGTCACCCTCTTGCTTTCCTAGAGGAAGATTCTAGTGGGGGAAATCTTTGCTCTGTTCTTTCAAAGTTGATCACATCTGGGTCCCTGTTGTCTCAACAGTACTTGAATTGCAGGCTAGTGATGAAAATCCAAAATCCAGGCTTTGACAACTGGGCTTTGAATCCAGTCTCTGTCACCAACTTCCTTGGGTTAAGCATTATATCATTCTATATCTTAGTTTCTCTCTCTGTAAAATGGGGGAATCATAGCAGCTCTTTCATGAGGTTGTCAGAAGGCTCATATGAATGAGACTGTACCTGGTGATCTTGGCCTAGAACCTGGATCATGCCATGACTTGATCGATGTCAGCTGCTATCATGACCTCCCTTCTGACATTAAATGTCTTTCAACCTATTACATTATGAAAATGCCCAGCTTCCATCTGTCTCTGAAACACTTATGGCTTTGCTCAGGGGTCTTTGAAGTAGTAGCTTTTCCTTACCTCCCTTCATTTGTCCAAAGGGATGTCTAGTCTTTCTGCTTTGTGAATTAGAACATATAAGCTGGAAACCACATATGGAAGAATGTGTTTTTAGCTATCTGTATGTGTATCAACACTTCAAAAAGAATGGCGTTTGTTACCTCTTTTCAGAAGCATGGGGTAGGGTTGGTACCAGACATGGAGGCAAAGTCTCTCCAAGCAGGGAGAGAAGACTCCAGATTGTCAGTGAACTAGGGATTTGGGGTCATGAAAAAAGCATTCCAAGACATTAGCCAGGATTCAGTGAAAATCCTGAATATTGTTCTTGGATACCCAGTCTCAGAAGGAGAACAACAGCACCCTGTTTCACAGAGGTAATTATGGGCATGCTAACAGATACCCACTAATCTCCTCAAAGCATATATGGTCAACTAGAACTGGGAAACAGAAATGTTAAACAGTTTCAAATAGTTCTTTCTTGTGAGACTTTCAGGAGTCATCATTGTACTAACATCAATTGGGAGTCTCCAAGATGAAGACTAGAATACACTACACAGCTTTAAAAACTTGAGTTTTGGTACCTTCTGTGTCTTTTAAAAGGGATTTGACTGTCAGGCCTAGTGTAACACAGAACATATCTCAGAACATGTAGATAAATAGTAAATGTTTGTAGGTGATGTTGGAGATGAGGTGGTCAGAGGATGGCAGTTATGGCTACCAGAGGCAGAAGGTTAAGGGTGAAGGTGAAGGGTGCAGGGTTTTGTGAGCACCTGCAAGTCTCTGTGTACACAAAGAAGGATCTGGTGAGAGATAAAGGCTTCAGGAGAGTCAACTATGACTAATTATGGCCTTAGGTTCAGGCCATCAAGCTTTTTCTCTTCTCATCTACCAATCACAAGTCAAGATAGCCTGGTTAGTCAGCAGCACATGAATTCCAAATAGAAAAATAAGTCCCTAGCAGTGATGATTCTGAAATGCTGCTATAGGGTTCTAGATGAATTTTCCAATCAGAGGCATGGACCACATAAGATCCTGGGTGTCTTATGGCCCTACAATTCTGAGAAGAGCAATCCAGAAATCTTGGCTTTTAGCCAACTATGCTGGACACAAAAAACACCCTTTCCTATTGTTGGAAACCATACGAGAAAATAGTATGATATGCCTTGATGAGAGTGAATTTGTCCTGATAAATAGTTATATGTACAATAATGTAGTGCTGAATAGTGGACAATTTATTCCTTAGTTTCTAGACACCTTGCAAGCAAGATTATTGTGTTAAAAGTCTGTGCTCTTATTTTGAAATATATTTTGGGGCCAAGAAAACGGAGTGTTCGTTTCATTTGTGAGTCATTTGAAGGCAGGTACTCCCACCTCTCAACCCACTCCTCTGCCGAGCAGCACTTTCACTGTCTCTATTTAGAAGATCAATCCCCAGTTCTGAGACCTGCTGCTGATGGGCGCCCTTCATGGAGTTATTAACCAAGTCATAGGGAATTGGGGAAGGGCCTGACAAATACAATCATGATCAGAGGTCTTTATCTTCCAGATGAGTCCACTGTGAATCTTTCATAAAGCCAGGGGGTGGGGGTCAGAGTGCAAGGCTGCACCTCAGTGGCTGCTAACCTCATCCTCCTTTCTTGAAATCTGGCTTTAGTAAGAAAGGGTCCCCTAGGAACCAGCTGCTTTTATAGCTTCAGAACCAGAGACTGTGAGAAAGAGCCTAGTAGGAAAAAAAAGGCAAATAAAGTCAGAATAAAGGAAAATAAACAGCTGGAAGGAAGGCACTGTCTTAGGTTTCTTATCTTAAAATTTTGATATTTTTCCTTTGACTTCCTCCGAGAACTGTGAAGATGAGTCAGTCAAACTGACAGTGTGTTGGAAGAGGAATATACAGAAGGCAGGAGAGCGGGTGACAAAAAAAAAAAAAAAGGTGGGGAAAAAAAGGGCTCAGGCCAAAGAAAATGAATTAGAGCAAAGATGCTTTGGAAACAACTGCCAGGTCAGATGGGTGTGATCAAAGGTTTACTGATGCTGTGTGGGGAAAAAATCATTAAGAAAGGCCAGAACAAGACAGTCAATTCTAACCAGAGCCACAAATAAAACACATTCAAAGCAGTGCCATGGGGTAGCCTTTCTGTTACAGCCAGTGAAATATATAAACAAGCTGATGATAGTTGGAAACACCAACAACAGAACAAAAGGAGATACTGATGTGAAGGAAAACAGTGATTCTTACCCAGTTCAGTTATCATTAGAATGTGCGTCCCACTGTTTTTTTCCTGATTGACTGATACCAAAGGCAACTTGCCCGGTTTAGCTAATTGGATACGGCATTTAAGGGTTGGGGAAAGGGAGTGGAGGAAAGTACAGAAAAAGAAAAGAGTGAGGGAATAACAGAGGAAACATTCTCAAGTAAAGGGACCCGGAACCATGGATAGTTTGCATTTGTCTTGGAGGGGGAAGAGGCCAGTCTGCAGTTTTGCAAATTCACAAATGGTAGTAGGTAGTGCCATGACCAGGTTAGAAGTTGGATTTGATTGGTTGATAATCACGGCCCTCAAAACTTCATCATTTTTTGGGCCAGGATGGCATTTGCTGAAAAAGGCCTTTGGCTGAGAAGTTCAACTAAAATAGGTAAAATGTAAAGTTATTGCAAAACAGCCCAATGCATCTACCTCATTCTTAAGATGGGTTTGACTTAGGCCTGAGGCTTTGTATATCAGTGGAGAGGTTGAATAGTAGGAGCTCTCCAGACAGAAGCCTCAAAAAGTTGTTTCTAGTGAAAATTACCAGAAAGAATATATGGACTAAGCCTTTCCTCCTTACCTCCCACTTCCCGATGTATGCCCCAATTACAAATCCATCATCTCATGCTCCTTCGAAACCATGACTAGAATGAAGGAAACTATCTATGCTTCTCAGAGGAAAGATAGATCAGTTTTCCTTCAAGTAATCTGTCACATTTCTACCCATATCTCTCTCCAACCACCCCACCGCCACCACCACCACCAGAACCAAATAAAACCCACTAGAGTCTACAAGGCTGAAAGGGCTGAGAAACAGACCAGATTCCTCATACTGTCTGTTCTGGATGAGAGGACAATTCTCCCCAACACTGACATTGACCCGTACCTAGTTCAGTGATGATGGGGATGTTGACCCCAGTTGTGATGGACGGCTGGCGTAACATCCCATGCACTGGGCTGTTATCTGGAGAGGATCTATCCATTCCTGGAGGTGTGAACCCTAGTGAGAAGGAAAGAGAGGAGGGAGAAAAATCAGAGAAGTGGAAAATTTGGAAATGATGAGAGTACAATGTAGACACACAACCCCCAAAACACAGCTTATGCATTATTTACAGGTCAACAATTAGCACTTCTAGGATAAAATGTGATGAGTTATTTTTTAGAAAAAAGTAGGAGGCCATTTTAAATAATTCTAAAAGTCTGGACTCCACACCAATTATTTATCCTCTCCATAGATTTTGGTTCCGTTTCTCCTTCCAGACACTCAGAAGGATTAACCCATGTGCCCCCTTGAAGTTAGCTATGACTGACTAGCTGCCTCTCTTTTCCCAGGCCATGGCAATTGTGGGGACACAGGTTACTATGGAGATGAAGGCTGAACAGAAACTCTGGACAGTTGCCCAGATTCACAAAGTATTCTGAGTGAAAAATGAAGTTGTGTTGCTTTAAGCCCCTGAGATTTGTTTGCTTGCTTGTTGTTGTTGTTGTTACCACAACATGACCTAACCTACCCTGACTGTTATCTTAAACCAATTGGTTGTTTAGTGACCTAGGTCTGGGTTTTGACACAGTGCTGATCAATGGGATGTGGGAAGTAAACTGCTTGAGAGCTTTAAAAAAGAAACAAATGGGAAGAGACTCTCTTTTAATTGACTAAACATTGTTCTATGTGCCTGTAGTGCCATTGCTCTTGAAAAGAAACAAATAGAAAGAGACTCTCTTTTAATTGACTAAACATTGTTTTATGTGCCTGTAGTGCCAAGAACTGTGGCAGTCATCTTGCAACTAGAATGGACACCAGCTGCGAGCAAAACCAACTTAATGATATTGGCTGAACTGAATGATAGAAAGAACTGCCCTGAAGTTATACATATGCACCAGAGGTACTTAAAATGTATACACATTTAAGAGATATTAACTATGTATTACGTTTCAAAGTTGAATTGAAGTATGGATAGTAATGTATAGTACGATGTTCGGTCAAATGATGGTGTTAATCAAATGAATGCTAGTGTCACCATGCAACAGGCAGGACAGTCAAAGAAAATGGTGGGAACACAATTGTAGTTCAAGGAGCACAAGAACATTTTGAAGTGGTGCTTGACTTAATACCCCTTGACTTCTACCCATGGGGGACCTTAAAGGATGTGGTGTACCATAGAAAACTGGCTACATTGGAGGTACTTTGGGAAGAAATTGAAATGGCATGAGCAGCCATACAAGTGGACACTTTGGTCAATGTTGATCAAGCATTAGTTCACCATAATCAGAAGTGTCTAGATGCTGATGGTAACCACTTTGAGCATCTCTTGTAGTTGCAGAAATCAAGCATACTTGTATTCGTCTTTTGTTGTCAGTATATATTGAGTATTAAAATTTTTTTTTTTTTTTTGAGTTGAAGTCTCACTCTGTCGTCCAGACTGGAGTGCAGTGGCCACTCCCGGCCACCTCAGCCTTGACCTGCTGGGCTCCCTCCGGCGATACTTCCGCCTCAGCCTTCCAAGTAGCCGGAACTACAGGCATGCACTACCACGCCCGGCTGATTTTTTGATTTATTGTAGAGATGAGGTCTCATTGCCTAGGCGGGTCTCAAACCCGCGGGCTCAGGCAATCCACTCACCTCAGCCTCCCAAAGGTGTGGGATTACAGGCTGAGCCACCGAGCCTGGCTGAGTATTAAAATTTTAATACAATTTTTCCTTTCTTAAAATGTGGAACTTTTTTTGGCAAAAAATACACACAATTTAAGAAAAAAATTAAAATATTTTTTAAAATATACATGTTTTAAGAAAGAAAAAACTGTATTAAAATTATAATACTCAAGCTGGACTCGGTGGCTCAGCCTGTAATCCCAACCTTTGGGAGGCTGAGATGAGTGGATTGCCTGAGCCCGCAGGGTCAAGACCCACCTGGGCAGCGAGACCTCATCTCTACAATAAAAATAAAAAAAATAAAAAAATCAGCCAGGCGTGCTAGCGCCCGCCTGTAATTCCAGCTACTCAGAAAACTGAGGTGGAAGGATTGTCGGAGGCCAGCAGGTCAAGGCTGTGGTGGCTGGGAGTGGCCACTGCACTCCAGTCTGGGCGACAGAGTGAGACTCCAACTCAAAAAAAAAAAAAATTATAATACTCAATATACACTGTTAACAAAAGATTAACACCATCTTTTGAGTGAATGTCATACTACACATTGCTACCATAATTCAACTTCAAAAAAGTAATACATAGATAACATCTCTTAAAATATGTATACATTTTTGGCACCCCTGGTATATATGTACACATACAATATATAATAATATATTTATACAAGTATATACACAAAATGTAATGATAGACATATTTTTTTCTTTCTGTTTAAGCCAAATTGAAAAGGTGTCTCTTTACTTGTAGCTAGCATCCTTCTGACTGTTATCCATGCTACCTACTTATGGTCAATCCCTTGAACTCCCCAGGGTGCCCAGCACTGACCTCATAAAATGCATGTGGGTACAATAAAACTAAAAAGTAGTCTTCTTTGTCTACAATGTTGCAGTTGGGGCTTCTTTGGGTGTCAGGTCCAAGTCCCGAGTACATATCTGAATGGACTTGGACCAACTGTAACTTTAAGGTTAGTGAGAGTAAGAAAACATCCCAGTTAGCAGAATGACTACCCCTTTAAGAATGTTCATAGAGACACATAAACATGAGGAACTTATTTACCTCATACATTTATTTGTGAAAGTTAGTTTTTCCAAGTGAAACATGTGGCAAGCAGTACCATCAGCTTCATGCAGATGGCAAGGACCAACTTGCTCATACCTTATTTTGGGACAGGCAGCCATTTACATTCACGTAGGTTTTTCTTTTTGCCCCCGATTGATTGCTACATGAACTTACCAATGAATTAGAAACTTATAGGAACAGAGTCACTTGCTAAGTTTCCAAGGACAAAACTCCAAATAGATTACCACATGACCAGATTCCTGACTCACTCCCCAGCAATGTGACAAGATTAGGTTGAATCTGGCATTTTGGCTAGGTGTAAATCAGGAATAAAATGACAGATGTTCAATAATTGCTTATTGTTTTGGAGTTGCATAATGCATGAAATGTCAGAAAAAATATAAAAGAGTTTTCTTTTTTGCTCTCCTGTGTATACATTTCTTATCATTGAGTGCCATCTATTCAGAAAGAAAAAAGTTTTAATACTCATTCCCTGGTTGCACTTAGTCTAACTATCTCTATTAATATTTTGTGGACAGGGTAAGTCCTTTTGAGTGACATTGCAGAGTCCATCTTCCTAAACTTTGGAATATGTGTTTTTCAGTCAACCACATAACCAAAAACATGCATTTTAAATGCTAGTTGTTTTCTTCCCCTAGAATAGTGAAGGGGAAAACCAAACTGTTTTCATCAGAAGTTTCATTCAAAAGCATGAAAAACTGCAAGTGACAGCTGTGCAGATTCAGTGGATGTGACGTTTTTGAATTTCTTCAACTTGACAAGTAAACACCTTAAATCGGTAATGCTATATGCATAATACATGGCCTGTATTTTGACATCCATCATCAAATGCTGACTTGAGAAAATATGGGTTTGTACGTCAAGGAATAGCACCCATAAAGCAGGGAGAAATGCAGGTCACACGGTATTAGGAAAACTGTATTTCATTACAGAACCTGCAACAAGCCAAAGCGTCCTTTTATTTTATCTTATTTAAAGATTCCATTTTCAGCTGTGAAAAGACTCAATTCCTTTGCATGAAACCTTCATTTAAAAATGACACGCTTGCTTCATAGGCCTCTTTCATTTTGCTTTCATATTCCATTTTCCCCTTCAGTCGCTAAGACTGGTTCCATTAGCATCTGCAACTGACAAACTATGGTGGGTATCCAAAGACATCTCTCCACTGAAGGCCTGTCTCTCCCCTATGCATGACCCAAGAAAAGGGTGCTTTTGTTGGCAAGAAAACATCAGCAATGATCATGCCTCTTTTCATTTCCCTACTTTGCTAGTAGCACATTTTTTAAAGCAAAGGCGACAAAAACAAAAATTAGATTTTCTCTTTTTTCCTTGTGTGGGGTTGTGTTAAAGAGGAACAGAATTTGTCAGCATTGTTTCTTTCTTAGGGGTCCTAATATGGGAAATTTGTGGTCTGAAATTGCAGGCTAACCCAGACTCCTTAAATGGCCTTGGAGAAAAGAAGGATTCAGACACCTTCCATCCAAAGGGAGGAGACGGTCCAGCTTTGGTGTCTTATGATGGTGTCCACCCCATTCATCACAGTCACAGTTGATAAGGAAACATGTCTAAATTGTGTCCAGGTCGTTCATGGTCTTGCTCCTCACCCCATTACTGTTTGCAGCAGTGGCTACATCTTGGGTTGCACTTTATGTCTCTACATGAAACAATACTCTGGTTCTGCATGTGAGAAGCACTGGCACGTGGAATGTATTCCAGGGATCTACAGCTAGGAAACAGTAAAACTGGGAGATGCTCCCTTCATTAGTTAAACTAACACTCAGAAAATTAATTTTAGAACAACCACTTATTTTGCCAGAAGAGATGACTAAGAATATCAGCATTAGAGAGATGGAATGAGAAGTCCTCAATAAGGAAAAGACTCAAGTCATCCACAGTCCAAACTCTCATCGAGATAAGCTGATTATTTAGATGTGTCCCTGTTTCCCTCTATTCATCATGCCATGGAGGCAAGTTTTGTCTTGACTTCCAAAGCCTACCACATCTCCTTAAACTGAGTCCCTCAACATTCCAGTCTTCAGGGGCAGATGTCGTAGGCTTCCATTATCTGTTTTGTTCATGTGGCATGAGGCATAAATAGCTCTATCAACATTAGCTCATACCAAGTATTCTCATTCCATATGCTACATGCTGTAAGAACTTCAGGCCAGAGACTGAGTTTTCCACTTCTTTGAACTTCTCATATTATCTACAAAATGTTCAGCACATAGAAAATATAAAGAATGGAATAGTTAAGAGCACAGACTTTGAAGTCAGATATCTTGGGTTCAAATTCTGCCTCAAACACTTATGAGCTTTGTAACTGTAAGCACTGCATAGACTCTCTTCAAGTCTCTCTTTCGTTGTGTGTAAACCGGAAGTATCTCCTACACAGAACAATTGTAAGGACAAAATAGAACATATTCAAAACATTTAGTACATTGCCTGGTATGAAGCAAGTACTCAAAAATGCTGGCTACCAATATTAATATCTTATTAGGTATTCAAGAAGTATTTGTGGATCACTATCCCTTCCCTATGGATTGAAGAAGCATTTGATAGGCTTTATAGAGGTATTTTCACATAGAGAAAATCCTGGGGAATTCATGAGAAGACCATGAGCACTGTATATATTTTTTGTAGAAATAATCAGATCAGTCCTGTGCTACAAATTCAGCTCAAAATATTTAAGGTAGGAGGGGTATGAATATGGGAATGACTGGGATTCTCTTTAGGTATGCTGAAAAACTGATCGCCAATCTTAGAGATTCTTAGTTACTTATGGCAACTGCAGAATATCTCTGGAGCTTTCTATTTTCTAGAACTAATCTTCCACTTCCCTTAGTTATTTAGGAGCACAAACTCCTGAATTGGCTTTTACTATTCTCCATATTTTTTCCCATCATTTGACCATATGCACCCCTGTTGGTCACAGTTGAACAAAATCAGCAGTGTCTGATGTTCTTTTTATAATACTGGTTATTCCAGGGTCTGGAAGCACTGGGCCTCTGCCAGGGAGGCTATGGGAAAATTAAATGCCCTTTAGTGAAATGTTCAGAGTAATTTCAGTTAGGATGGTTTGGAATTAAAGAGGTTAACACAAACACTTGGCCTTTCCTAAGGAGTAAAGACAGGAATAACAAGGAGATCATCAGGTTTTTTTTTTGAATTAATTGTTTTGGATACCTTCTGTATGCATGTATACAAATACATGAAGCATCTAAGAGGTACCATGTTGTTGTAAGTAAAGAAAGGTTATGGCTCAGACAAGATCATTCACAGGGGGAATGACTAGAAAAATGTTCCGGGGCATTGTAAACACAAATGCATCAGAAAATGAGAAAGGTTCAATGTCATGGTTTTCATGGGATTCAAAGCAAAGGCAAAAATGCTCTAGATCTAGACTGATTAAGCTAATTGAGAATTAAGAAGAGTGAAGGAAAGCTGAAATACAACCTTATTGAGTGCTCGCTATGTACTAACTCTGTTCTTGTGATGTCTTTAGTTCTCAAAACCACCCTGTGTAGAGAGAGGCAAAATGGCGACAGAACCAGTGGGAGAGAAAGACTCTGCAAGGGTGAATGTCCATAAAGACAGTCTGCCTGAGTGGGTGAGTACAGCTGAGTGAGTGAAAATCCATCTGAGAGGAGACTTGGGATCAAGCACCCAGAGTTTCCCTCCAGAGGTGGCTGCAGCCCACTATTGCCCTGAGATTGGAGGCCCTGGGATGCAGGATAATCAGTTATTCTTGGGGATCTCTCAGGAGGAAGTAGAGGTCAGCTGCCCCTCAGCGTCTGGCTCCTGGCCCATGCCACCACTCACAGCAGCAGGCTGGGTGCTAGCAGAGGGAACCATGGAGAGTGCAAGGTGAGGAAATCTGGAGCTGAGCCCCACCCGCCAGCAAAGACACTGACCACCACCATTTTTTTGGTCCCAGGACTGGGCAGAGACCTGTGTTGGCCTGCCCGGTTCTATTCACATCTCCAACCTAGCACCCAGAGGCAATCTCTGCACCACTCCAGGACCAACCATTGCTGATCCAGAGAGGAAACTTCAGGAGCAGACACTGAGAGACAGGCATCACACCGCCACGCTGGACCAGGCACAGACACATCTGATCTGAGTGGGGGACTTGGTGGCAGCAGCAGCAGCAGTGAACCAGTTGGGTAAGTCTGGAGCTGATTCACCCTTCTCCCACAGCAGTCCATGGGGCATCAGACCCATACTAAGAGCAACCCCATCAACCTGCGCCGAGAGGGGAGGGACTGAAAACCACTATGGACGTCAGTGGCCAAAAGCAGTGGCAGTACTTGAGAAAGGAACCTGAAGTTCCAGAAACAGCCACAGAGGGAGCTCTTTTTTCCCTCTATTTTAGTTTATGTTTTAGTACTTGTGCTTGTGTGTGTGTGTGCTTTTTAGTTTTTCTGTTTGTGTGTGGGTATTTTTGAGGGCAAGTGCATCATCAGGTTTTTTTCTATTTGTATGTTTGTTTGCTTGTGTGTGTTTTTTGTTTTTGTTTGTTTCTTTGTTTATTTGTTAGTTGGTGTGCCTGTCTGCTTTCCTTCTCCTTCTCTTTCTTTATCTTCCTTTCATCTCCCTTCTTCTTTTTTTCTATTCATTTTTCCTTTTTCTTATCTCATTTTGCTTTCAGGGGGCATACATACAGCCCACTGCATGGACAGATTGTAAGGTGGTGGAAAGTGGGTTCTAGGGGGCCCACAACATATTAGCAGATATCACCTCTGAAACACAGCTTCCCCATCACACCTTAATCAAATCTGAAATCTGCAAAAAGCACAGCTCCCCATCCCCAGTATAGCTTCAAAATTGAACAAATTCAGAGGATCTACATAAGGAAGAATAAGGGACTGGTCAAACAGAAATGACAACTATTCCCCCATCACTGAGCAGTAGAATTTAAAAAGGGGGAGAAAGGGGGAGGAAAACCATCACAAATGATGAAGAATCAAAGGAAGAACACAGGTCCCATACAGACTCCTGGGAAGACAGCACCTGAGAATACAGACTTTGGAACGCAAGTAATGGAGAGTCCCCAGAACAACTGGTCTCAAACCACAAACCCAGAGATCAAGATATTAATAGAGAGAATGAATAGAAGTGAGTGACAAGAAGAAAGAATGAAGGGGCTGATAACTGAGATGATGGCAATAAAGATACAGTAAGCAAAATAAATAACAAACTGACAATCATGGAAAGCAGAATTAACCAAGCAAATGAAACTCAGAGCTTGAAGACCAAAATATGGAACTAAGACAAACTGTTGAAGACATAGAAAAGCTTAAAAAGACAGAACAAAGCCTCTAAGAGATGTGTGATTATATCAAGAGGCCGCACCTATGATTAATTGGCATTCCTGAGGCAATGGAGAAAGAGAGACCACCCTAGAATAAACATTCCATGAAATTATCTAAGAAAACTTCCCTCATCTCATTAGAGATGTGACAATTCAAACAAGAAATTCAGAGAACCTCTGCAAGACATCAAATGACAAGACCAACTCCTAGACATATAGTAATTCACTTACACAAAGTAGTTATAAAAGAAAAATTCCTAAAGGCAGCAAGAGAAAGGTCAGACTACTTACCAGGAAAGACCAATTAGAATAGTAGCAGATTTATCTACAGAAACACTACAGGCTAGAAGAGACTGAAGTCCAATCTTCAAAGTTCTCAAAGATAGACAATTACAACCAAGAATTTCCCACCCAGCTAAGTTGAGCTTCATCAGCGACGGAGAATTCAAATCCTCCCCAGACATTCTATCTCTAAGAGTTTACGCCAACTCCAGACTAGCTCTACAAGAAATGCTAAAGAAAGTATTAAGTACAGAAGAAAGAAAAAAAAAGAATGACCACATTCTTCTCAAGAATTGAGGAAAAAGATTGAAAACACACACATATATCAACCCCCAAATCAAAAGAAAACCAACCAACAAACAAACAACAACAAACCCTATAAGAACCTCATGACAGGGATAAACTCTTACATCTCAGTAATTAGCCTGAATGTGAATAGACTAAATGCACCACTGAAAGGACATAAGCCGGGCTCAGTGGCTCAGCCTGTAATCTTGCACCTTTGGGAGGCTGAGGTGAGTGGATTGCCTGAGCCCACGGGTTCGAGACCCGTCTGCGCAGCGAGACCGCATCTCTACAATAAATCAAAAAATCAGCCGAGCGTGGTAGCGCATGCCTGTAATTCCAGCTACTTGGAAGGCTGAGGCGGAAGGATCGCCGGAGCCCAGCAGATCGAGGCTATAGTGGCCGGGAGCGGCCACTGCACTCCAGTCTGGGCAACAGAGTGAGACTCCAACTCAAAAAAAAAAAAAAGAAAGGACATAGAATGGCAAAATGGATTAAAAAAAAAATGATGCAACAATACCCTGTCTCCAGGAGACTCATCTCACCAAAATGGACACTCACAGACTCCAAATAAGAGAATGGGAAACAAATTTTCAGGCAAACAGAACACAAAAGGAAGCAGGAGTTGAGATCTTAATGTCAGACAAAATATCCTTTAAGCTATAAAAAATTTTTAAAAATATGGAAGGTCACTACTTAATGATAAAAGTTTCAATCTATCAACAAGAAATATCCCTCCTAAACATATATGCATCCAACATGGGAGAGCCAACTTTTATAAAGTGTCTTCTAGATAAACTAAAAAAAGATATTGACTCTAACTCTATCGTAGCTGGGAACTTCAATATCCCACTAACAACCCTAGATAGATCATCAAGGCAAAAAATCAACAAGGAGATCTGGAACCTCAACTTGGTGCTAGACCAAAGGTATTTAATAGATACCTATAGAACACTCTACCCAACAACCATGGAATATACATTCTACTCATTACCACATGAAACGTACTCCAAGATCAACCACATCTTCAGCCATAAATCAAGTGTAAATAAATTTCATAAGATTGAAATACTGCCATGCACCTTCTCAGACTGTAGCAGAATAAAAATAAATACCAGCACCAACAAAGCTGCCCCAAGCCCCACAAAGACATGGACACTAAACAGCAGAAATTAAAAGATTTTTGGAAACACATCTGAAAATAAAGACACATCTTACCAAAACCTCTGGGATGCCATGAAAACAGTACTGAGAGGAGAATTCATTTCTTTATAAACACACATCAAGAAAATGGAAAGATCACAAGTTAACTGCCTAACAAATCATCTAAGGGAGCTGGAAAGACAAGACCACCAAACCCTAACTTCAGCAGAAGAATCCAGATCACCGAAGTAAAAGTGCAAATACAGGACATAGAAGACAAAAATATCATAGAAAAAAATCAATGAAACAAAAAGCTGGTTATTTGAAAAAATAATGAAGATTGTCAGACCCCTAGCTGGACTGACCAAGAAAAAGAGAGAAAAAGCCCAAATAAACACAATCAGAGATGCAAAAGATAAAATCACAATGGATCCTGAAGAAATATAAAAGATTATCAGAGATTACTATGTACACCTGTATAGAAACAAACTTGAAAACATAAATGAAATGGAGGAATTTCTGACATCACACAACCTTCCAAGGTTGAAACAAGAGAAATTGAGACATTAAATAGACAACAACCCAGAAAATGGACTCCATCATAAGAAAACTGCCCATCAAAAAAAAGTCATAGACCAGACAGCTTTCCAATGGAGTTCTACAAAACATACAAGGAAGAGCTGATACCAATCCTACTGAGAGTATGCCAAGAAATCAAGAACGATAGAACCTCCCGAAAACATTTCATGAAGCTAACATCACACTGATATCCAAACCATGTAAAGATCCAACAAAGAAAGAAAGCTGCAGGCCAATACCCCTGGTGAACACAGATGCAAAAATACTCAAAAAGATTCTAGGAAATTGGATCCAAAACACTTCTCAAAAATCATCCACCATGACCAAGGAGTCTTCATCCCCAGGATGCAGGGTTGTTTCAACATCTGCAAGATCATAAATGTAGCTAAATACATCAACAGATGAAAAATAGGAATCACATGATTATATTAGTAGATGCTGAAAAAGCTTTTGATAAAATCCAGCATCCCTTCTTGATAAAAACCCTTGAACACCTAGGCATAGAGGGAATATACCTCAAAATAGTAAGAGCCATCTATGATTAACCCACAGCCAATATATTGCTAAATGGACAAAAATTGGAAATTTTCCCTGAAAACTGGAACAAAACAAGGCTACCCACTTTCACCCCTCCTATTCAACATAGTGTTGGAAGTCCTAGCTAGAGCAATCAGACAAAAGAAGGAAATCAGGGGTATCCAAATAGGAAAAGAGGAAGTCAAGTTATCCCTCTTTGCTGATGATCAGATTCTATACCTCGAAAATTCAAGAGAATCTGTCAAACATCTTCTTGTACTGATAAAGGACTTTGGCAAAGTCTCACCATACAAAATCAACATGCAAAAGAAAGTCACATTCTTATACACCAACAGCTAACAGGCAGAGAACCAAATAAAAAGCACAACCCCATTCACAACAGCAACAACAAGAAAGAAATACCTCAGCATCTTCCTAACCAGAGAAGTGAAAGACCATTACAATGAAAACTACAAAACACTGCCAAAATAAATCAAAGATGAAACAAATGGAAAAATATCCCATGCTCATGGATTAGAAAAATCAACATTGTAAAGATGTCCATCCTATCTAAGGCAATCTATAGATTTAACATAATACCCATTAAATTACCAGCATAATTCTTCTCATACCTAGAAACAACAATGCAAATATTCATATGGAAATATAAACGACCATGAGCAGTCAAAACAATCCTCAACAAAAGAAACAAAGTGAAAGGTACCACACTTCCAGGCTTTAAACTTATTATAAGGCTACAACAATCAAAACAGCCTGGTATTGGTACAAGAACAGGGATATAAATCAATGGAACAGGATAGATTCCAGAAACAAAACCTCAATTTCTCAACCAACTCATCTTCACAAAGTCTCCACTAACAACCACCTGGGAGAGGAGAATTTATTCAGTAAATGGTGCTAGGAAAACTGGTTGACCACATGCAGAAGATTAAAACAAGACCTCTAACCTATCACCCATACAAAAATCAACTCTAAATGGATCAAAGTCCTAAACATAAAACTTCAAACTATAAGAACCTTAGAAAATGCAGGAGACACCCTTATGGAAATTGGAATTGGCAACCAATTCCTGATCAAAACCCCAAATGCCCATGATATAAGAGATAAGATAGAAAAGTGGGATCTCATCAAACTGAAAAAGCTTCTGCAAAGAAAAAGAAACTATCAAGAAAGTGGGGCGACAGCCCAAAGAACGGGAAAAAAATATTTGCCAACTGCATATCTGACAAAGGCCTAACATCTAGGATTTACAAGGAACTCAAATATGCCCCCCCCCCAAAAATTGCCCTATTGAAAAGTGGGCAAAAGATATGAATAGAAACTTCTCAAAAAAAAGACATATGAGCAGCCAACAGATACATGAAAAAATGCTCAGCCTCACTAGTCATCAAAGAAATGCAAATTAAAATCTCTGAGATACCACCTAACTCTAGTCAGGATGGTCATCATCAATAACTCAAAGAACAACAGATGCTGGAGAGGATGAAGAGAAAAGGGAACACTTCTAAACTAGTACAACCTCTGTGGAAAACAGTGTGGTGATTCCTAAAAGATATAAAAATTGACCTTCCAAACAACCCAGCAATCCCCATTCTGGGAATATACCCAAAAGAACCCAAGTCACTCTATGAAAAAGTTATCTGCACATGCATGTGTAGTATTGACAATAGCAAAAACATGGAACCTACCAGGCTGCCCATCAAATGTGAACTGGATTTTAAAAATGTGGTACAAATACATGACAGAATATTATGCAACCATAAAAAAATGACAAAATTATGATGAACTTTGCAGTAACTTGGATGGACTTGGGGTCTATAATACTGAGTGATCTATCACAGAAACAAAGAACTGAGTACCACATGTTCTCATTCATAAGCGGACCCTAAACAACTGTCATAATTCTATAGGAAAGGGATTGGCAGTAGTGGGAAATTGCCAAGGGAGAGGGGGACACATTTCATCAATAAGGGTTCTCAAAGCAAGTGAAGTGGGGACCAGAGCAAGACCCAAACTTTACCTGTACGATGACCATTTGTATACCTAACCCTGAGTTGTATCTCACCTATTTAAAATAACAATTTTTTAAAAATCCAAACCAAAAACAACAAAAAATACTACCTTCTGTAGGTACTACTATTTTACAGAGGAGGCAACTGAAGCACAGAGAAGGTAAGTAACTTGCCACGGAACACACATCAAGGAATGAGCAGATCTCAGAGTGGCACCCAGCCAAACTAGCCCCAGACTGTTCCCTAAGCCACCACGTTGTATTGCTTCTTATTGCCAGGCTGTGCTAAGGGTTTTTTTTCATGAAACACCTCATTTTTTTCCTCATAGCAGCCCTATGAGTTTATAGATTATTAATACTTCCATTTATAGTAGAGGAAAATAAGATTCAGAGCAGTTGAGTCACTTGCTCAAGCATAACCAGTTGGTAAGTGGTGAATCTAGGAGTTGCAGCTGGGCAGGCTGACCTCAGAGTCCATGAACATCTGCATAGCCTGCTGCCTCCCCCACCTCCATGCTGGTCTTTCCTTCTCAGGTACCAACCCTGGCAGGCAAGTTTGAGGCCTGAGCCAGTCTTACTTTTTTATTGTTTTCACTTTTAAACAATAGCAGACGACAACTGGGGCACATTGTAGTTATGCTTAACTTGCTTTGGTAAGGTAGCATACGCAACTCAGTACATATAATAAATGCTTTATTACAGTACTTTTCCATTGGGGAAACACAAAGTACTTTCTAAATCTTCCCTAGTTAAATCCCCAAGCCGTTCCAGGGAGAGAGGGAGATGGAAATTCTTATCAATCACCTCTCCTAGAATAGACGGAGAAATGAAGGTAAGTGCTTCCTCCACCCCCACAGACTTAACATAAAGGAATTGGTTCAAATGGTGGGCCAAATTATCTTTTATTGTGTGCATATAAATGATGGTTAGAAATCCATATGCTACGTTAAACTAGGGAAATAAATTAGGCCAAGTCATCTAGGTTTGCTGAGACAGGTATTCAATATGAAGTTGTAAAAGGGAAAGATCACCGTTAAAAATGATCTATAAAGACATGTTAAAATCAAGAGAAACATCTCAAATTACATCATCTATGAGATGAATTAAATTTCCTGTTAATGTCAGGAAAAAAAAACCCAAAGCCAAATGTCAGATGAAGTGCTGATCAATAAAAATATTTTGATAAGTAAATGCAACAATTCTATTTAACACATGATTGGCAACTGCTGAAACATAAATTATCAAAATTTCCCATTGCTGCTTATGGGAAAATTATGCAGATTAGAACTTGATTAGGCTTATATCATGAGACTCAATTTGGACTTTTAATCTATTAAGCTCCAATAAATGAGGCATCTGAATAGCTCCCCTGAGCAACTACAGTAATAGCCACAGCAGTCATTTTTGCAGTATGTATTCCAACAAATTCTTCAGCAGCTGAAGTAAAGAAAATTCCATGTATAGAAGCACCATCGCTTTCTAACTTGTAGGACAAAAAAATCCATGCACACAGGGTTGAGTTGGGAAATAGATTTTTAGAAATGACTGCAAGAAAAATTTGGCCAAGGAAAAGCTCCAGTTTAACCTTGTAATGTTTTTTCACAGTCGGTTTTAGTGACTTCCCATGAAGCTGAAGTCCGGAGTCAAGAAGGCCAGGCAGCTGACCAAGTTTACTCAATTAAAAAAATGACTATTTACCAAGGCAGCAGCTTCTTCTGGTATTGCGCAAAGGGTACTACAACCAGCCACTTTCCACTTGGGAGCCTGAGGTGTCAGTAGCCCCCAATAGGGTCCTGAAGGTCAGTGTCAAGGAGGGAAGCAGGGAAAACTCCCCTGCCAGTTTGTGACTGTGTGGTTATCTGCTTCATGCCAAATAACCTCTGTGTTTGGTAGAGAAACTGGAGTGGATAACTGTCTCCTGCCCAAAGCATAAAGACAGAACTTGGAAACAGTGTAAATAGACAAGTCTGTGAAACATAAACCATACTATCGGGTTTATTGCCTCTTTACCCATCACTCTATGTTAGAGACACAAGAACTTTGGAAATCCTCTAATCAATTCCTCCATTTTACAGAAGAAGAAACTGAGGCTCAGAGTGGAGAAGTTATTATATCCAAGTTCATGGAACCAGTTTGCAGCAGAATCAGGATAGTTGGTATCTGTTATCTGCTTTCTTTCAACCCCTTCTCCACATAAGGACCCATTTCACAGTGTCTGGTGGTAGTGGGGGTGGAAAAGAACAACCCCAGCCCCACCCTGGACACAGGAACAGCAACATGAAGCCAGGCAGTCTGACTTCACAGGGCCAAGGTAGTTCTCTATCATCCTGGCACATCATTACCACCCCATTTTCTCCCCAGGATCTTATGTAAAATATGTTAAAGAGGTGTGGTTGCAGAGCTGGGAGCCTCTAAGTGTGGGTCTACTGGTGAGCAGTTAGCCCACCATTAGGGTGAATCGATTGCCTGTCTGTCTATCTATCTATCTATCTACGTACCTACCTACCTGTCTAATCTATCACCTACTTTTCCCTTTCCCCTCCCTCCCTTCTCTCTTCCATCTTCCTTGATGATTCAGATACTGTTTTAGACCCTAGGAAAGCAAAGAACAAAACAGACACAGTCTCAACCCCCATGTAGCTGACATTCAAGTTGGAGGAATCAGGATAGATGAATCAAGAGAATGAGACAGAATTCTATCATTGTTCAAGCTCCTGCACACAAATGTGCCTAAAGCCAGAGGTACCCCAGTTATATGACTTTCTTTCTTCTTCAGCCTTTTTGAGTTGAATTTCACTTGCACAAAAATGCCCCTGACTAGTTCAGTAACTGACAAAAATCTCTATTATTTTCGTGGTGAAATGGTTCACACATGTCTGATTTTATTGAAACACGTGACCGTGTCTTCATGCAAGGTTTATTGCTTCCTTCCTGTGACCTGGGCTAATACTCCCCTCATTTCTTTCTATGCATAGTAAGTAATAATGGTGTTTTTAGGGGTACATGTTTCTAGAGATTGTCTTTGATTAGCACCTTGGGGAGCTGTCTCCTTCTACTACATAAAGTACCCCATCCTTTTTTAGGAGTTTGCATTTGGGGTCTGATACAAACCAAAGCAAGTTAAATCAACCAAACAAAGCTCCACAGTAATTTGCCCATGAAGGTTCGTAAAATCTATTCAGTGCTTAGACAAGTCTAGCACACATGAAACAAATACATTTGCAGGCGTCATCTATCGAAGCAGATAGTCTCTTTCCTTAAAATTAACTTAAAGAACTTACTGTGTAACATCTGTTTCTCGAAGGGGTTGGTTAATAGTAGAAAGGAAGAGAAGAAGGAAGAAAAGAACAAAGCTAGTCACAACTCAAACTACACATTTAGGAAGAAACCTAATAACCGCCTGGTCTAATTTCTCCATTTGCCCAACAGCACTGGGTGTCAGTGCATTTTCCACAATACCTCAACATTCTCAATCTTTTCTCCTCCTAATTCATCCTACAATTTGAAAATAAGACATACTTGGCCCATACAAATCAAATGGCTTAAAGTTTTATTTACATTTTGGCCTTAGCAATTTAACTTTAAAATGATGTGTACAGTCATGGTTTCTTTATATTAAAGATTTGGCTATGATGTTCTTCATTCATAGCTATTAAGTAATGATGTTAAATCAAAAACAACATGAATTTAATTTTAGGGAAAACAATTATGTTAAGCATCCATCTACTAAAAATAATACTGAAAAAATGTTTAATGACATAGAGAAATGGTCATGATAAAAATCTTTGTGGAAAAACACAGATCACATAATAACATGTACAATCCATTTTTTGGAGGTAGAAATACTTATATCTATGGAAATAAGACTAATATGTCAACTTTCTTATGGCTGAGTGGTAAAATTATAGGGAATGTGCGTTTTCCTCTTTTTGCTTATATGATTGCTAAATTTTCTAAAATGAATACCTTATTTGTGCAATGAGAAAGCATTAAAAATATAAATTTATAAAAGAAAAAAACGAAAATCTGGAAATCTTATGTGATATCAAGGGCTAAGAGCAGCTGCTTATCATGGTGTATGGACACACCTTGTTGATGAGTCAGGATCTGAAAGGTCATTGAACACCCACTTGCCTTGGCAGTTGGGGAGACTGAAGTTCTGAGACAGAGTGACCAGGCCAAGGTTACAGAGTAAAGAAGCTTTAGAAGAATAGGGCCCAAAGAGAGTTTTTAGGGTCCCAGTTCTCTGTCATTTCAACCTCCCACCATTTTATAAAAGTCACTCAATCTCAGAGTAGAGGCTACTTGTACAAAGTACTCATGGGCTGTGAAGAGCCCAAGAAAAGCCACAGTGCCCCATGCATACAGTCAAAGGGAGGACCAGTCAGAGCTGGTTTTCAACACAGATGAAGAGTGGCATCTGCTGATTCTCATTCCTGCTCCCTCCAAATTTTTGAACTCGACAGAATTCAAAAATTCTGTCCTCTCTCTTCCTGCCCAATCCAGTTCCTATCCTTTCTTCACCTCCTCCCAGGGATTCTGCCTTGACTAACTTCTCACTTTTAGTTACTTCATGAAGATGTCTTCCCCTGCCCTTTTTCCATTCCTTTAATCACTATTTGAAATGTTAGATTCCTCAATTTCAGTATGGCACAGACTATGTCAGCTTTTTCTTTATTATTATTATGTATTCTTAATTCCTATTCTATGACCTTTCCTCTTTACTGCCCCCACAAGAGGACAAAGGCTGTTTTGCCACTAACATAAGATCTCTTCTTTCATGCTGGATCACATTTCCAGTAAACAAGAGGCTTCCTATGACAGGGAAAAGGCAGACATATACATTACAAGACAGTGATATGAAGGGGGTACTAATAAAACACACAGAAATCCCCTTTTGTGCTGCCAAGACTATATACCATTTTGTTTCCATTACATCAATTTTTTTCTCCTCCTTTTGTGAGCATTAATCAAAGAAATGCAAAGAGCTCATTAAAGTGATAGATTGACTGAAAATGTAACCACCATTTCATTATAAACAGTTTCTTTATGTTCTCAGTGCTATGGGCTTTGTTTTTCAGCATTTGTCATGTAGTTCAAATGTCCTTTTACATTTAAAACACCAAATGCCAAATGGGCCCCAGTTGTTTGGTTTAGTATGAATCAATGGCCAGCGTAGCAAAAACCAGAGCTCCAAAATCACAAGCAAGCTAAAACATCCATATCTTAAGTGCACAGAAAATTAAGTAGCTGTAAAAGATGGGTTTGCCAAGTGATCCAAGGCATTGCCATGCAATTCAGGAAAGCAGAATCCTGTCACTAACAACTTTCAGCCAGCTGTCTCAGAATGGTTCGAGAGACAGGAGACCTGGCCCAAGATAGCAGCCAAGGTTCCAAAAATGTGATAGTCCTTTCAAATAAAGCATTTTTTTCTTGTAAGTGTTAAGGGTTTCCTGTATATATACTTATGCTAGTAGATAAATATGTAACTGGGATCTTGGTTCTTGGGGTCAAGCATTCACATACACATATGTATGTGTTCCCCCTTTCCCCCCCCCACACAATCGTCACTAGAGGAGGGTGAGAATTGGGGCTACTTTGATTCTGAGCAACTCAGAATGATCAACAGCATAATCAAAATCTTTTGACTACTACCTGGAATAAGCCATAAAACTGTGGTTAAGAAATTGAACTGATTGAGTTTGGGTCTTGCCTCTTTCAGTTTCTAATTTTGTGATCTGGGGCACTTTACTTAAATTTAGTGTCTCATTTCCTACATTTGTAAAATGGGAGTGTAATATGTCATGAAGATTACATGAGTTAATAATAATACAGGGAAAACTGTTTATAGCAATGCCTGACATAGAGTATGCATGTTATAAGTCTAATTCATTCTTATTTATCAACAATAGGATTTTAAAGCTGACAGAGAAAACAAAAGGCATGAGTTTTAGCCCCCAGGTCAATGCCTAACTCTCTATCAGAGTAGAGTAGAAGGATCCAACATCTTATCCAAACTCAGTTTTCCTTTCCATAAAATGAGGCAGAAGCAATAACTCAAACACCTTCTGATTATCATACAGCGCACATAATATTGGAATCATAATAGTTCTGGATTTAGTCACTCAACATTAAAGGGTGACTACAGAGTCATTCATCGGGTTGTTTTTTTTTTAAGGAAGCAGAAGACAGCAGCCTTCTCTTCTGGTGTCCTATCACACAGTCTGTATCAACAAACACCAATATCGATATATGCATACAAGAGGCATACACTAAATATACTGTACTATGACAACCATGTATCTTGCACGTCACAGCTCCAGGCATGACATCATATCTTCTCTCAGGATGAGCCCTCAAGGCACAATCCACCCTCCAGGAGCCCTGCATCCACTCCATGTGCCAGCAGTTCAAACAGGTTCATTTACTGCAATGGATCATGGTCATGGCAATTGCTAAGGTCCTCAGTTTCTTTTTCTAAAAAATGGGGATGATTCTAAGGTCCTTCTCAGCTCTGAAGTTTATGTCTCTTTCATGACTCTAAATTTTAAAAGTAAGCTCCTCCAGAATAAACTAGCAAGAAGGAATCAAAGGGCATCTTTTCAAACTCTTTTACAAGCTCTAGTACAGATCCTGCCTTCAATTCAGCTTTATACCTTTGCCTGGAAAATGAAACTTCAGTTCCCAAGCCAATGAGAAGGATGTACTTTCTCCAAAGTTGCTATAATGGCTAAGAAGGCCATAAATAACCATTTATTAAACAAACACGATGGGCTAAAGGAAGAGAAACCACCACAATTAGGCCCCTGAGGCCTGCTGGCACAGTACATAACGATGGGACTCTCATAATCCTGGCAATATATTACCAGTTGTTCCATTTTCTTGAAGTTATCTTCATAATCAAGATGCTATCCTAGCCATTGTGGGCTTTAGAACTATTTTTAATTTTAATTTAAAGAGCAATTAAAGAAAGACAATGGATATGAAGGATAATAAAGTAACTGATTAGCAGCATGCAAATGACAAAGGCTTAATGATAATATGGTTCTAGTCTCCAAAGGGCTTGTCGAGAGAAAGCCCTTTCTACATGTGGTTGTTCAGCTAATGTGTCTCAACCCACAATTACAACATTGCTGACACCATTAACCAGTGAAACAACATCACTTCGCGAAATCCTTGTTGTCTCATTAAAATGGAAAGGGTCAGGTAATTTACCAGCGTTGTATGTCTAGTTTTGTTGTTGGTAATTAGCAAACATTACCCAGCATGTACTCCCGCTGGGAGCTGGAGAAACTTTGTGAAATATTAAAGAGAAAAGTCTTTATATTTCACTGGAAAATTGAAAAGAGGTTCAGTAATATTCTCCTTGTCACACTCTTCCATTTAGGAAAAGGGGAGGAAATAAGCAAGTTGGGCCTCTTTAATGTAGGGACAAATAGTCAGAATGTACTGGGATGTTATCATCCAAATAAGACCCTGGATCACAGTTGCATATTGGCAAATTGGGTCTGCAGTCCTGTTTACTAAAGGAAGTTGGGGGAGGGAGGAGGACAGGAAAATTGCAAACTTCATCTTTGTTGTTCTTACTTAGGGTTTTTTGACTTAATCTTTTTGAAATAGAGGACAAGGGCTCTAAAAAGTTTTCTCCATGAGACGCTTTAGGACTTAAATAAGCACCTGAGTTGTTTATTCAAAATATTATATATGTATGTATGTATGTATGTATATGCACACACACACACACACTTATATATATATAAAACCTAGAGGGAGAGGAAACATATCCCAGGACTCTGACTTCCTGCCTCCCTGCTTCCTAATGGAAGCCTCCGCACATTGAAACTGAGGCCCTGCCTGCAACGCTGGCCAATGCTTGGTGTGTGTCAGAGAGCAGAATGGTATCTTATTCTTTAAATGGAACTTTTGGAACATAAAACACATTCCAATAAATGTGAGCAGAAAATTATGAATTCATTAAACTACTTTGGTATCCTGTGCTATATATAATATTTATATTCCGACTACTGTAAAATATGCTTTAATATCTTTAGGCAACTATAAGGACTTAAATATTTATAAAATGGCTAAAGATAAAGAATGACCCTCTTATTCCTACATACAGATGATGTAAGGCGTGCAATCAAAGACAATAACACTCTCTGCCCATTTGTCATCTTAAAGGAGCCGATCAACACGCCATCCCTCGTGTGCCATCTACATAAGAGTTGTTGCCGACACAGGCAACTCCAGAGGAGTTTGCGCCTTAAAAACTACCTAGAGTGCCATACTTCATAGAAAACAGGGCTTTCTGAAAATGGAGACAAAACAATAAATTTGCAGACACAAAACAGCTCCAAGAGGGGCTTCGAAATACTGCTGTATTTATCTCTGGGACATGTGGGAACAGGAAGCATTTTGATTTAATATTTCATAACATAGAAACAATTGCTTCCTTGCATGGTATATAATTAATGCTCATAGAAATGAGGTTTTTCTTTTTTAAAAAATTCTTTAGGATCCTAAATGCAAATAAATAAATAAAAGAAGATACACCTGTATCATAGGAAGGGCTTCCTTTGGAAAGGTGATCCCAATAAAAAGAAAGCCACCATGAATTTATAATCACCTAGGGGTCTATTAAGAACTAGTTTTATAGATTAAGTGTGAAACCTCAACCCTGATATTCTCATTATTTACCTTCCTTGCTTGCCTTTAGACCCATGGTCTGATTGATTTTCAAAATCATTCCATTTCCCATGCCTATTATACATTCAAAGAACTACTTGTACCCACTTGCTTTGATCTCTCAAATGGCCACCCCGGTTTATTTTCTCTGCTCCTACTGGTTCTCTGCTGGGAACTGTGTGGAAGTTTGTGAATTTCTCATCTATCCTTCATTTTCACGATGTCCATTATATGCCTTCCAAACTTCCTAGCAATCCTGCCTAGCAGGCTGCCAGTTCTATACAGATTTGAGTTTTAGTGAATCAACAACCCTCTTAGGAGGATCAGAGGTGGTTTCCTTGAGTAAGTAAGGGGCTAGGCAAGTGCTTCTCAATTTAGGCTGCTTGTTGAACTCACTGATGCCCACGTCCTACCCCTAGCATCTAATTTAATTGCTCTGGAGTATGTCCTAAGCATTTCAAGAATGTTAAAAGTTCCACAAGTGACTGCAGTATATGACTAAGGTTGAAAACCAGTGGACTAGTTCAGAAATAAATTCCCTCAGATATGGTCAACTAGTCTTTGACAAGGGTGCCAAGAGTACACAATGGGAAAAATCTCTTCAATAAATGGAGGTGGAAAAACAGAATATTTACATAGAAAAGAATGAGATGGAACCCTTCTCTTACACCATATACCAAAATCTACTCAAAATTGACTTAAGACTTGAATGTAAAAGCTGAAACTGTAAACTCCCAGGATAAAACACAAGAGAAAAGCTCCTTGACATGGGTTTGGGCGATGATTTTTTTCATATGACAACAAAAGAACAGGAAACAAAAGAAAAATAAACAAGTGGGACGATATCAAACTAAAAGTACAGCAAAAGAAACCATCAACAAAGTGAAACACTAACGTACAGAATGGAAGAAAATATTTAAAAAAACATATATCTGATAAAGGGTTAATACTCAAAATATACAAGGAACTCATATACTCAATAGCAAGAAAACAATTCAATTATAAAATAGGTAAAGGAACTGAAAGACATTTTTAAAAAGAAGACATACAAGTGACCAAGAAGTAATATGAAAAGGTGCTCAACATCACTAATCATCAGGAAAATGCAAGTCAAAACCGCAATGAGATATCATCTCATACTTGTTAGGATTGTTATTGTCAAAAAGACTAGAGATAACAAGGGTTGGTGAGGGTGTGGAGAAAAGAGAATCACTGTACACTGTTGGTAGAAAACATAAATTGGTAGAGTCATTATAAAAAAAACAGCATGGGGTTTCCATAAAAAATTAAAAATAGAACTACCATATGATCCAGAAATCCCACTTCGAATATATATCCAAAGAAAATGAGATCAGGATCTCAAAGAGATATCTGTACCTCCATGTTTACTGCAGCATTATTCACAACAGCCAAAATATAGAAACCGCCTAAGTGTCCATGAATGAATGAATGAATAAAGAAAATGTGATGTTTGTGTTATGTGTGTGTGTGAACATATATATAATGGAATATTATTCAGCCACAAACAAATAAAGAAATCCTGCCATATACAACGACATGGATGGACTGGAGGAAATCATGCTAAGTGAAATAAGCCAGTAACATAAAGACAAATACTGTATGATCTCACTTATATATGGAATATTAAAAAGTCAAACTCATAGAAGCAGAGAGGAGAACAGTGGTTGCTAAGGGAGAGGGGTACAGGTAAGTGGGAATGAGGAGATGTCAACCAAAGGGTATAGACTTTCAATCATAAGATGAAT
The DNA here is from genome assembly GCF_000164805.1 of Carlito syrichta. Taxonomy (NCBI): domain Eukaryota; kingdom Metazoa; phylum Chordata; class Mammalia; order Primates; family Tarsiidae; genus Carlito; species Carlito syrichta. Next base: position 312,954 of record NW_007123723.1, read on the forward strand.
AAATTCTGAGGATGCAATGTTAACAATATGTTAATAAGACTGTGTAGTATACTTGAAATTTGCTAAGAGGTAGATCTTAAGTTTCCTTACCACATGTACATACATACACCAAATAGTAACTATGTGAGGTGATAAATGTGCTAACTAACTTGATTGTTATAATCATTTAACAATGTATATGTAATCATACCATCATGCTGTATATATCAAATCATCAAGTTGTACACCTTAGATAAATGCAGTTTTTATTTGTCAATTACACCTCACCAAAACCTGGGGGCAGGGAGCAGAAAAATGATGGAGCTAGGTGAACCTCTTGAATTTGCATGCAAATGTTTCTTCATAAGTCTATGAAAAGTAAGGGTAAGGAACCAAGAGAACATTTATTATCTTATTAGATATTTAAAGACCCTTACCCTAGTATATGCTACAGGGCTCCTGGCTAAGGACCAAAATTACTATATTAAGGCAAAAAAGAGGCAAAAGAGGAAAACGGGGTGTCACCTGTCAACTAGGTGGAGTAGCAGGAGTCTTATGCCAGTATAACTCAAGAATGGTGTCTCTTCTCCAACACCAGGGCTTCCTTCCATGACCAATTGCTGTGGGTTGGGAGCATAGGAAGCCTTCTGCCAGTGAGCTATCCCAGGCGTAGCTTTCGCTGCAGAGAGAAGCTCCACTGTGTGATTCCACGCTAGTCAGCCTACTGAGTAGAAAAGCCCAATGCTCACTATTCACCTACCCCATTTTTTCCTCAACTCTTCTGTAGGCATTTGCAAGTCTGCCTTACCCAGACTGTTCACCTCTTACAAGTAATTTGGTTTCCAACATCATCTATTTTCTATGCATATTTATATAGAGAGTCAACAGTAATTCTGGCTGCTACGTACAAATAATCAGTTAGGTAACCCTAACTTGTTATTTGTTAACCTGGGGGGGGAGATGAAATAAAATAGAAAAGTTGTTCAGTAATTATATTAACAAAAATAGCTAACACTGCATAATTTCTAACTATATCATAGATACAAAGTGCTTTACATCCATTCGCTCAGGGATGCCCTATATGGTTGTGAAGGTTGGGCGCTGTACAATAGCTAATCTAAGCGGGCACCACTCACATCTACATACTTATTACAATATTTTCTCCTGGCAGATGGCAGGAAAGTGTGTTTGTTCATACATAATCATTACATTAGGACAACTTTTCAACAGATGAAAATAGTGTCTTTAGTAAGCAGTGACTTATTCTGATTCACTTAAAAGTATTGTATGCACAGCAGAAAACCCTGGATCTCATTTAATTCTCATAGCAACTTGATGAGCCAGGTGCATATAGTATTCTCTGTGAGAAAAATGAGACATAAAGGGTTAAATAATTTGTCCAGGCCTAGTAAGTGGCAGAGTTGGGATTCAGACACAAGCTATTCTAGACCCCACATGTGCCATGAGTAAACTTGACTGCAAAGTGCTATTTGTACAGCCCTTAATGTTTTACAAAACTCTTCTGCAGCCGTTATCTCTTTATAGTCACAGATCCCTCAGGGTTTTTGAGTGGGGTCATTTTAACAAATCCCACTTTATAGATGAATAAATGAAATTTGTAGTGTTTATCCAAAGTCAACTCAAACACGATGGACAGAACTAGAATTTTAAACCAGTTCCTTGACCCATCATGATTGCATCACCACTCTGACAATTATGTTTGTGATTCACCATCAGAGCAACAAAACCCATCTTTTGAGATTCTCCTGCTCCAGGCACCTGCTGGGAGAAACGCCCAACCCTACATGTCCAGGAACCATTCCCAGCTCCCTGGATCCAAAAGTAGAGATATTTTCTGCCCTTTATTGAACTTTGGAGGTCTCAATACTACAGCATCCTCAGGCCCTGGGCTGGTGCTGTGTAATAGAATATCCAGCGAGGTCAGTCAAAAGTTGAGGACCAGGAACTGTTGGTCAAGATTAAGGGAACAGGACAATGTATACCAGAGACAACTTGGCCATCTGGTTGGGGATCCTACACACAAGTTCAACATCATTGATCTTTGTGACCCTTGCCCAGTACCTAGCTGTCAAATGAAAGGTGATTGACACTCAGAGGGAAAGTATAGTTTTATTATTGCTGCTGTTGGTTTTTTTTTTTTTTAATTTTTAATTTTAAAGATGTGGGGTACAATTCAGGGTTAGGTATACAAATGTTCATTACGTAGGTACCCTTGTTGATGAGGTGTGCTCCCCCCTTGGCAGATTCCCTCTACTGCCAATCCCATCCGTACCCCCTCCTCCAGCTCCATAGTTTTTATTTTTTATTTTATTGAACTGTAGTCTCACTTTGTCACCCTGGCTGGAGTGCAGTGGCATGCTCACAGCTACCACAGCCTTGACCTGCTGGGCTCAGGCGATCCTTCCATCTCAGCCTTCTAAGTAACTGGAACTACAGGCGTGCACCACCATGCCCAGCTAATTTTTTGATTTATTGTAGAGATGAGGTCTCACTAAGTTGCCCACGCTTGTCTTGAACCTGTGAGTTCTGGCAATCCTTTCACCTCAGCCTCTCAAAGTGGATTACAGGATTACAGGCATGATCCACTGTGCCCGGCCCGTAGTTTTAAATAAAAGTACTAAGCTGCTTTATCTTGTTGGAGGGCAAACTAAGAGACAGAAGCTGCAAACAAGAGATAATGTGATTCAAACATTTATTCATTTATTCACTTCTCCACAAAACCCTATTAAGTGTCTGCTAGGTGAGAGGTGCTGTGCTAAGCATTTAAAAATATTTCTGACAGTTGGCAGGGGTGAGGAGGTCAATATAACTGTAGAACAGGCTGTTCTTTTGAGGACCCATTCAAGCTAAAAGTGGAGTCACCTACAATCATTACCTTTGGCATGGTGAGCCCTTTAAATCCTTTGGTTATGTCATTAGTACGCTCATAGAGCAAATGACCCTTTTAAAAAGACTCTTGGCCTTTCCTGCTTACGTGCCTTCTATTACTCAGTTTCAGCCCTTTTCATACACCTGTCAGCACCTTTGCTTATGGTAATCGTATTTATTTTCAAATTCATATTTATTTCAAATAGCCTCCCCTGACTATCACAATCCAAAGCAATATCCTTTTCCTCATTACACATTGTATGGCAGCATCTATGTGGCACTGAAAACATCTGGTAGAATATCTTTACTGGAGATATGTAGCAAGATGCTCAAAGACTACTATATTGCTTTTCTAGAATTTGAGAAAACATTTTCCTCCAGAATATTCCACAAAGTATAATTGTAGCATTTAAGGATTATTCATGTCCTTAAATATTCTATAAATCCAGAACTAAAGTCATGTATAAGTCAGTTAGCTTCTTTGCAGGGCCACATTTAAGAAAATAAAGACTGTAGGACTGCACATGAGTTTTTGCCTAGAAAAGGATGGGTGAAGACAAAACTGAACTGAATGGTTGGCTAGACTCATTTGCCAGCTCAAGGCATGCATACTATCTTCCCAGCAGGTGGATTAAACCCATGCCTCAGAAAATTACAAATGGCTCACACTATAAACTTTGCAAGGTATTATGAATGTCCAAAACCTACATCATTACGTACGTGTCAAAGTTGTGCCATACAACTTATTTTATATGCCTCTGTCACTTCTGCCTGTAGATCCTATTAGCTCTGTGATGGCACAGACTATGGAAAGAACAGGGACACTATCCTCAGGCATAAGATATAAACCAAACTGGCACTCAGGGAGAGAACTGTTGGTTGACCTATCCTTATCCAGAATTTCATCATGGGTCTGACAGAGTCTGTGGGATTACAAAACTTTCTTTACCTTTCTCTGATTATACAACTGTACTTTCCTCCCATGGGACAACTTCTCTGGACTATTTTGTAAGCCTAAGCTTTTGGGGCTGGAGTAATCTGTTCATTCTCATCTGCTTCCTTCTATGGAAACTTCCTTCCACCTGGAGTGGAGAATGAGTAGATAAAACTTGAAAATATTGTGTAAAACCTCTTAACAAACAAAGTAATGGCTGGGTCTCAAAAGTCCCACCTCTTCCTGATAGCTCCAAAGTCTAATTTACATTAACAAGAAGAAAGAAAAGCTCAAACGACCATATTGTTCACAAAGATAGGCTAAGCAGAATGCTCCATACTTTTCTCAACTCTACACTTGTTTGTCCAGCTTTAGCAAGAAAGACTGAAACCAGCAGAATCCTAGTATCCCTCATTGTTGGGATGGGTGGAGCCAGGGACTTAAGAAACGGGGGTTCATGGAGATAAGAAACATTCACCCCATCAACTGTCAGACATATTTTTAAATGCTTAGCATAGCACCTCTCACCTAGTAGACACTTAATAGAGTTATGTGGAGAAGTGAATACATGAATAATGTTTGAATCACACTATCTCTTGTTTGCATCTTCTGTCTCTTAATTTGCTCTCCAACAAGATAAAGCAGTTTAGTACTTTTATTTAGAACTACGGGCCAGGCACGGTGGCTCATGCCTGTAATCCTGGCACTTTGGGAGGATGAGGTGCAAGGATTGGTTTAGGAGAGGTTGAAACACCCTGAGTGCTTTCATTACCTTGAATATATATCCCAGGTTCTTACATAATCTTGAAAGCAGATATATAGATTCAAGCCCATTTTCATCAGAATAACACTTGCCTTTTATGAGACAGGTTGATGCAGTGAGAAACGCATGGGATTTGAAATAAGACAGTTTGGACTTCAACTCCGTGTGCTCTTGACTAGCAATGAGACTTTGGGAAAGGTGCTTAATTTTCCTGAGCCTCTGTTTTCTCATCTGCAAAATGGAGATAGCCTCTGTCTTAGCAGGCTGTCAAGGAGATTAAATGAGGTATTGTATGTGAATGTGCCTGGTGCATGGCTCACCTGAAAAAAACCCTGAAATTATAATTCTTTAAAAGATGCACTAACTAGGCACACACATTTGGAGGTGTAAACCAGCACATGAGAGCCTGATGCTAAAATGATATGTTCAATCCAACCCCAACAGTACCCCACATCTATTTTCAGTCTCTGAAGCTTAGATTTCCTTTTATTACAATTGTCCCAAGCTGGGCACAGCCTGGGTGGAGAAGTGAATCTGCTCTGCATGCAGTTGGAAGGAAAAGATTATTTCATCCGTTTTTACTTTTTCTTCCCCACATCCACCCTCCAAGAAAGGTGTATGGAGGGCATAAAACCCTCCACAGGTTCAGAAAGTAGCCCAAGTCTCTCTATCTCTTGTTACAGCTACTGCTGTTGTTTTTCCTTGTTTCTTTCACTAGGAATTTATTACCAGCAAAGTAAATGGCAGTCTTAAGAGGATCTCTCATGTGATGAAATATGCTGTGTAGGAAAAATTCTCCTAAGTTGAAGTCATTTAGCAAACAGCTGCAATTGTTGCTTTGCTGAAATACATCTGCACCACCGTGCTGAGATTCATCTCATGATGTCCACAGAAGAAATGTAACAGTACAGGCCCCTATCTGTACTTGAGACCTGCTCAGAGCCCTAAGCCAGATTTTCTTTATTGTTTAGTAAGCTCTTTTAATGAAATGTACTACTCTTATTATGGAGGACTCAAAATAAGATCTAAATCACAAACCAATAAAAGAAAATTATTGGGCTGGGTATCTAAAGTTACTACCTAGAGGCTACTCCAGTGTGGTATTTATAAATCTCTAAACAGTTAAGTATAATTGTCTTTCTGGTTTTTGGGACGGAAGCCAACAGCAGTTTCAGTTACAACAGAAGAAAAATATTTTAGCGCTGAGCTTTGTTCATTCAGTGGGTATAAAGAGAAATGGTTTCTCCCCCACTGCCATTTCAGAATTGAGAGAGAATATTGTGGTAATGAAATGTTATATGGGAGTAGCTGAAAAAGTGCTTCTCTGATTTCAGGGAGAGAGAATGTGTGTGAGGATATGTGTATAGGTGTGTTTGCAAGTAAGAGGGAGCAGCCTAGGTGTGAGGGAAGTCAGGGTTGGTGAAGTGGAAGAAGGTAGAACACTGGGAAAGGAGGACAGGTGTGGAAGGGTGGTGTGGGAGTTGAAGATGGGGTGGTCTGCCCAATTGATGGAAAAACCAGATATGCAGCTGGTAACCCCAATGCTGGCTGCTCCTCATCTTCAGACACAAAGAGAACACCATTCAGGAAGGATATGAATGCTTCCACTAAGAGACCTATGACCCCAATCCTGTCAAACACCATAGCTCTCCCTCTGGAGTTAAAATGTAGATCACATAAAACACAGATTCCTATGTAATAAAAATCAAGAAAATACTGGATGCCCTCAGTTATTAAGGACCACAGGACTCATCTCATCCAATCTCCCTCCCAACACAAAGAGCATGTCAGTAACTTTCCTTTGGCAAATGGACTTGCAGTGACAGGACACTCCCTGCATTTTTAGATAGTCCATTCTATTCTGGAAATATCTTTCTTATATTGGGCTAAAATCAGGTTCTCCTTAATTATTAGCCATTGGTCCTGGTTTTTGTCCAGTGGAGCGGAAGATAAAATGTCCCTTTGAGTCTGCTAGCCTTGTTCTCTTAACCACTTAGCAAGTGACATGTTATCCAGACATTGCCCTATTCTGGCTGTCCTCTTTACAACGTTCTTTTGTTTGTCAATTTTCCCCTTCAAATCTTCATAGCTCTTGACACACTTCCTCTCATCCCAACCAAGATGAAACAATCACTGCTCAAAATAAATTATGCTTTTATCAACAAGGTTTATCCAGTTTGTCTTTACTGATCATTCAAAAATTAACACACAGAGGTCCTCAATAATTTTTTTTTCCTTTCCCAGAGTTCCACTTCAGGAAGTTCCTTTTGAGTCCTGTTTTTTGTCATCCAATAATTTAGAGATCCTAATCCACATTTGACACAAAGATAAAACAGAAATCACATTTTCTTCTCTGAAACAGTAAAAAAGACAACTCAGACTTTAGGATGGGGAGGGTGTACCTTGTGCTTCCAATTAATGCTATCTCTCCAAGGACTACTGCCATACTTCCAAAGAAAAATGTCATTCTCTACTCGAGGCTCTTAACCTTTGTTGAAATGCAGACAAAGGAGAGCATCCGCTCATACATGGAGGTTCGTTTAGTGTAACTATGGCTTTGGGTCAGGGAGGACTGGAGGAAACGTGTGTGTGTGTGTGTGTGTGTGTGTGTGTGTGTGTGTGTGTGTGTGTAAGCCACTATAATTTTTTTTAACTTGGTGGCTATAAAAAGGCACACACTATAAAAAATAAACTTACAGGAGGCAAGAGAGGCAGTGGACATATGTCCTGGTTTGATATTTCCATTCCCTGCTCCCCTGGGATGTTGAGGTCCAAGCTTAGCTTGTGGTTCTCTGGCTTCCACCAGTGGTTCCCTCAGTTTCTTTTTCTAAAATGGTCCTCAGACTTCTCTCCTGCAACTATCTTACCTTCCTCCCTTATGAATCTCTCCTTCACTCTTAAAGCATGAGCAAAGGCCACATCTTTAGAGCTGAACTTCTCCTAGATTCAGGGCTTCATTTCCAGCCTTTGGCTTTTCATGCCCACCTGGATTTTCCACCAAGTCTTTGTGGAAATGAGCAATGACTGAAACCCAACCCTCCCAACACTGCTTTCTCCTACAGAATGTCCTTCTACTCTGTTGGCTTTTTCCTGGGAGCAGCATCGCCATCCTTTGTCTCCAGGAAGAAAGCTCACATCCATACGGGCTGTTTCACATCCACAGTGACTCCTGCTAGAACCTCCCATTCTTTTTCAAGTCCAATGTTCTTGGCTTCCTGCATACTCTCCCTTTTTACTCCAAACAATACTTCACAGGGCTGCCAGATCAATCTCCAAAAGCTCAGGTCCAATCTCATTACTCTCTTGCTTTGAAACCTTCCATAGCTCCCCAGTGCCTACTGAATTATTTACAGCTTCCTAACTCATAAACTCATAAAAAATTATTTACAGCTTCCTAACTCAAAAAAAGTAAAAAAATTCTCAATATCCAACCCACATTTCAGACTCCTCTCTCCTACTTTCTCACACATACACTGTATTCAAGCCAGACTGTACTCATTACTGTCCCTCGGGTACATCCCTAGGGACCTCCACCCCCACTTCTATTTTTCTCTCTGATTTGAGCCAGCTCTCTTTGTCTCCACCTGCTGAAATCCCATGCACTTTCTTAAATATGCCTCTGAAAGCTACTCTCTCAAATACTAGCCCTCACAGGGTGTAATCCTCTCACAGTAATAAACCAACATTCTAAAACAGTTATATATTTGCATAGGAGGTTGCAGGGACTAAAAATGTGTTTTTGCCCCCTGTTCTCCTTGGCATTGCCTGCCATGCACAGCATGGGCAACACAACAGATGTTTAATAAATGTTTGTGGGATTGGATTGACACCTATGAGACAGGTAGCATGAATCAGATGAATGCAAAACATGTAACAAGAAAAGGAACAACAGGAGAACCTTAACACCAACATTTAAATGTATCCCAGACATTGAAATACACACAGAGCTCCATCTTCTTAAAGAGATTCAGGCTTTGAGGGGAGCATGCTGCTGACTTTGGAGGAGAGCAATGTTTCTGTTCAACAGTAGAATAGCACTAACCCTTGGCTCTGTCACCTTTCAAAAGCTGTGATCAGGAAAGCCTGTCCACTGAGCAAGTCATACCCTTTACTTATCACCTTGATACATATGACAGGAGTCAGACTGACAAATACAGTCAGTTAGACAGAGAACAGCTAGAATCTGCTGCCACCACCATAGTCCCCACACCCCTTTTATCCACTTAGGGCATCAAGGCTTAAGGAAGTTGATGGCAAGCCAAAACCATGAGAAAGAAAGGAAGGCCACCATCAGGCTGAGCCAACAGAATTTTCCTAAAGAAGCAAAGTGATTTAGTGATCATAGTTCCTAAGCTAGGAGACTCAGGTTCAAATCATTACTTCTCTAAGTCTCAGTTTTCTCATCTTTACAATTGCAATCGTAATCTCTTGAGCTCACACCACTCCTCTAAGGAGCACCTAGGGCAGTGGTTCTCCCTCATGGCTACTCATGGGAACCTCCTGGGAGCATATGAAATTCCTAATCCCCAAGTTTTACCCCAGACCAATTCAATGGTGCAACCCAGGCATCAATATTCTTGTAAAATGTCTCAAGTGAGTACAATGTGCCAAGGGTAAGATGCAGGGATCTAAGAAATGCGTATTTCCTTGATTGGCAAAGCCAATCAATCCCAGCACACATGCACTCACATTGACATTATTATCACTAAAGCAGTCATAGGTGGTGGTGGTAGTGGTGCTTATGGTGTTTGGGTAGGCTTTGCTTTGGGCTTAGAGTTTTCATGGAGAAGAACCATTTTCAGTGTAATACCACTGAGCTCTTCTCTGGCTCCACAAGAAATACTTCTTTCTCTGACAAAGTCACATATGTCTCTTTCTGATCACACCTTCCACCCTTTGGCTCACTCACACCTTCATTCACATCCCTGCTCTATAACCTCACAGAGATGTCTTTCTTACTTCATTCTTGGCCCCTAGGTCTGTGAGCCCAACCTCCTGGTTTGACTTCTCCACCTGTCAGTTTAGACTTAGTAGCCACAACATTTTGACCCTTTTCCCATTTGCCCTGAGAAGACTCACTGGCAGTGTTTGCAGCTGCAGAGTTTACCCTGAGATAACTCATGGATGACAGTCCTAACCTTATCCCACAAAAAGTTTGCCACAAAAAAATCTCGCTTTTATTATTATTTTTGCATCGCTCTAGTATATCAATAGTCCTTGGAAACAAATGGCATCATTCTATTTATAGCATTCTGGTTTTAGTAGTGGTATTTCCATTGACAAAATATAGTACTTCTTTTTTTTTCTTTAGTATTTCTTGATCACTGAAAATGTCAAATCCTAGAAAATGTACCATTCCTAGGTGTGATGTTAACACATGAAAAAAGTTATTAAAAACTGATCATCACATACATATCTGTTACATTAGGATTAGAGACAAATTCTGTTTAGCTATAACTCCAAGAATAGTTTTTATATTTTAATTTTACATTGAAAACCAGTCAGACTGTCTTCAGCCTTGAAGAGTGTGTTTATGGAAAATTAAATGAACACAGCAGTGAGCTGCACTTTTTTTTCCTCCTAAGAGGGAAATAGTTTAATATTCTCTCAACAGCACCATGGAATACTTTACCTTCTATGAATTCCCATCTCAAGCTAAAGCCAACTTCTACTTCTGCTCTTCCTGCCAAGCACTGCAAGGAACACTGCAGGGCTGTACTTACTGGTTTCAGTATATTTTCATGCTTCCAACCTCAGCTGGTCATTCCTGACTCCGTGGGACCAGGACCAAGGTCTTCACCTTCCTTTTTAAAGTCTGTTTCTCGAGTCCTCTGCAAATAAGCTTCTATATCCGCCCAATATCCAACCTTAAAATTCACTCCCAATTCCTTATCCTTGGTCCCCCATAACTCCTTCTTGTTCAACAGGCCTTCAGAAGCTATCTTTTCTATGCTTCAAAGCCATCTCAATTTCTGTCTTCCCTCCCTGCTGACATCACTAAGGTTCCACTGTCAGCATGCACCCCATCTCTCTCATTTACTACCGTAGTCTTCTGACATAGCTCATGCTTCCATCTCTTCCCACCTCTAAACCATGCTTTTATTTTTGCTGTTCTCTTTTTCAAACATGAATTTAATTATCCTTTTCCTACAAGTTTTTGATGACTTCCCAAAATCTAAATCTTTAGCAAGACAAGTCTGTGCTCTAGGCCTGTGCCTCTAGGCTATGGTAGCCACTGGCTGCATGTCATTTTTAATGGATAGTTATTAAAATTAAAGAAAAATTCAGTTCCTCAGTTGCCACATTTCACGTGGTCTGGAGTCACATGCATTCAAGCTATCTCAGATGTCACCTCTTCAAAAAAGCCTCTCAACTCCTTGAAATATATAAAATGAGGAGATCTCTGTGCTCCTCTATCTCCAGTTTGGCCTTGTCTTATCGCATTGTCACAGTTTATGGCGATACCTCCTCCATGTACCTGAGCCCTGCTAGCACAGTGAGTGGTTGACTCCAAGTCACCTTTGTGTTCTGGGCCTTTATGGTGTCCGATGCATGGAAAACGCCCATTTATTTCTCTTTCTTTTATGAGTTACCCTTCCTGGGAGGGGAAGCAGGAAGAAACTATAATATGTTCATTTCATAACTTAATATGAAGGCAGAATGTTCCCTCCTTCAGGTTCAAACTCAAGCGGCTCTCTGAGAATGGACCCTGCCTCCCTCTGCTCACCTTCCCTGCCAAGCTCAGACTCAGTTCTTGTCTTTTTGGACCACAGGGAAACAGTCTGGCAAGAGCCACTGTTGTACCAGCTGATTTAAATTGAAATGTTCTCCCCAGATAAATGCGTGCTAAATAATACACCAGCTCTTCAGCCAAAGGGAAGTGACAGGCACTCTGTAAATAAAGGCACTTAGTTGCTGGTAAAGAGCTGTAAAGTGGTTCTGAGCTGATGTTTGCTGACCAGCAAGAAGCAACTTCACCTGCTTTATATAATTGTCACTGCAGTTTTGCCTGCTGTATATTAAAACTGCATCTCATAGACTCAACTGTCACATTGGATATACCATCCAGCTTGGGGTACGCCACCTTTTTCTGTAATTGTTTTTGACAACCAGCCATCACATCTTAGGTCTTTTAAGAAAGTGTCTGGTCCAGAATCCCTAGGCTGGGTCAGTCCTGACACCATGTGGGCTAGAAAAGTGACACCAAAAAGGAATGTGAAAAGAGAGGTTTTGTTAGTCTGGGAGCCCTAATAATACACACAGTGACAGGTGCCCAGTGAAGGCTCTACTTTCTCAATGCTAACACAATGTTAAATGGTATCATGTTAGAAAAACCTTTCCATAAGTTTGCATGAAATATTCTGGCCCAAGATCACAATATGTGTTCCAAGTCCACATTTTCTGCCCAGTTGGGTTCTAGTGAGACAGTAACATAGCTTTCCAGACAAAGCAGAGGATGGGGTTTCATGAAGAACTATAGAATACATAGTGATGAAAGTTGGGGTGGCAGTGGCTGGAAATCTATGTAGCTATCACTCAGAGGAAGTTATATTTGTTTCAGAATGAAGAGTAACATGAAATCTCTTTCGTTCCCTGTAATTTCAATCCCACTGGAGCTCGGTCGTGCCAAATGCCCAGATGAAGGGGTACAAAAATATCTGAGGCCAATGGATACTCCAGTTGGTCAAAAGGGTCTCAAAGGAAAAGCAAAAGAGAAACTCAGCCTGTCTATCTGGCTTCACAGGCTGGGAGGAGCCCAAGGAGTGGGGTGCAGGCTCAGTGGCCAGAGGTGAGCACTGAGAAGAAGTGTCTTTTCCGTGTTGACAGCCATGCTGGACCACTACCTTTGCAAGGTCAGGTTTCACCAGAGGATGGTTTTAGAGACCAAGAGAGAAGTAGACAGGATAAGAAAACAAGGGGGAAAACACAAGGACTTGGTGGGCCTATAACTTTGACACTTTCTCCTTGAGAGCAGAACAGACTGTCGACTGGTGGGAGG
>NW_007123724.1:0-741 GCF_000164805.1 Carlito syrichta
GCTCAGATTTGCTGTATAGTAATCAGTCTTCATGACTGAAAACACAGAGCGAATGTCAATGAGGGAGAAAGGTTTTATTCTCCTGAATCTAGATAAAGCACATGAAAATTTGCTTCTGTCCACAGGAGATTCTTACTCCTTGTCAAAGGAACAATAGGCAGAATTTATAAAAATATGATCTTTGTGCACGTTGCTAGGTTACTTCATTTTCAGCCTTTTTCTTTACAATGTAAAACATTTAAAAAATACCAAGAGAGATAAGCAATAAGGAGTAGTGAAAATGGAAATCTGATAGTGTCATTAAAGCATTGACTATAGTAATAAATATATTAGATTACATGAAGATAAAAGATATTTGAATACTAACCAAGAAAGGGCTCCAGTCAGTCACAAACTACAGTGAGACACTGCTAGTTTTAAAATCTCCTTTTTATTTTTCTGAGTTTCTCAAAGTGGCAATTTAGTGCTGACCCTTAAAATGTTTTTTGCTGAGCGAAATAATTTTCCCCGAATTATGAACACACGTTCTGCTCTTATTTATTTATTTATTTATTTATTTATTTATTTATTTTAGTTGGAGTCTCACTCTTTCGCCCAGACTGGAGTGCAGTGGCCGCTTCCAGCCACCGCAGCCTCGACCTGCTGGGCTCCGACGATCCTTCCACCTCAACCTTCCAAGTAGCCGGAATTACAGGCACGCGCTACCACGCCCGGCTAATTTTTTTATTTATTTTAGAAATG
>NW_007123725.1:0-778 GCF_000164805.1 Carlito syrichta
CAGAGGCCGTCTACGCTTATTCAGCAAGGCCAACGCGAGAGTGACTGCATTTCCTAGCCTAGAGAAACGCCAAGGGGTAAAACGTTTCAGGGCTCAAACAGAAGGCAAGCACTGCTTTTCTAGAAGTGAGTGTGTAGCACTCATTTCCCTCAGTCTGACACCATTGACATGCTCATTCCTACATGTGAAGTATCGACATAACATGCTCGGCTATGCTCATTCAAGCCGTACCTTGAGAATCGTGTATTACACCGTACAGCACACAAGAATCAAACTGCTGGAAAATACATCACAATGCAGTCAACATTTGACACAGCATTTCCCAAGCTGATGCACACTCACAGCCAGCAAGCCAAGCCTGTCAGCTCTTCCTCGTAAACGCCAACGGAAGAGCAATGGCTTTGGATTGGAGACGGACAGGTCAAATCAAAAACACTTTCGAATTCAATAGGTGAACAAATCATGCTTTCCCAAAGATGACAGCGAACCGGTCATGTCGCTCAGTGTGGCACCATGGAGTTGTGCACTTTGTATACAGGAAACGTTGCACACAGCTCGGCTAGGCCTTTGCATTCAATGTCGGATAATACACGCTGAAAAACAGGGAGAATCAGGCGTCACGCCAAAGACCAAGCCACTATAATACTTGTTGCCCCCCCATTCAGTGACGTGCCGTTTTGAGGAATGTCTCCCATGGAAAACTGTTGTTTTCCGGGAAAGCAACAATGACTCTCGGGCCTCGTTGGCAAATGAACCCGCCGAGCCATTGTATTCCGTG
>NW_007123726.1:0-510 GCF_000164805.1 Carlito syrichta
CTCTCCCTGATGATTAGTGAGGTTGAGCATTTCTTCATGTGTTTGTTGGCTTCTCGAATGTCTTCTTTTGTGAAGTGTCTGTTCATATCTTTTGCCCATTTTGTAATGGAGTTGTTTGTTTTCTTCTTTTCAGTACGTTTCAGTTCCTTGTAGATCCAGGATGTTAAGCCTTTGTCAGACCTAGAGTTGGCAAAGACTTTTTCCCAGTCTGTAGGCTGTCTTCCTGCTCTCTTGATGGTTTCTTTGGCTTTGCAGAAGCTTGTCAGTTTAATAAGGTCCCATTTGTCTATCTTCTCTCTTAAGTCCTGTGGGTTTCGGGTTTTGTACAGGAATTGGATGCCAGTTCCGATTTCCATGAGAGTATTTCCTTCCTTTTCTAAGGTTCTTATGGTTTGAGGTTTTACATTTAGGTCTCTGATCCTTTTGGAGTTAACCTTTGTGCATGGGGATAGATAAGGGTCCTGTTTCAATCTTCTGCATGTGGTCAATCAGTTTTCCTAGCACCATTTA
>NW_007123727.1:0-685 GCF_000164805.1 Carlito syrichta
TCATGCTCACCTGGGGTCTTGCCCATAGTTCATTGAGCATGCACTGTTCAGAGCTACCTTTTGGACCTTCCTGAAGACCTCAACCCCCTGTCATTATCCTGTGCCAAATACCCAGGTCACAGGAGGGCGATGGGGGGAGAGCTCTTCACTTCAACTCTGGGCTTTGTTCTGTCCTGATAGAGTTCCTTGAGAAGAGGAAACAAGCACAGTAAGGAACCACCTATCCCCAAAGAAGAATTCTCCAGCACATACTCCAAGAATCCTCTGATATGCTCAGAAGGACAATAGGCCAACAGCAAAGAAACATGGGTTAAAGCATTAAATGTTTCTGGCTGGAGGCAGTGGCTCACATCTAGAATCCCAGCACTCTGGGAAGCCAAGGCCAGCGAATCACTTGAGAAGTTTCCTGGGCAGCACAGCAAATCCTGCTTCTACAAAAACTAAACATAAATTTTATTTTTTATTTTTATTTATTTATTTTTTTTGAGTTGGAGTCTCACTCCGTCGCCCAGACTGGAGTGCAGTGGCCACTCCCAGCCACCACAGCCTCGACCTGCTGGGCTCCGGTGATCCTTCCACCTCAGCCTTCCAAGTAGCCGGAATTACAGGCATGCACTACCACACCCGTCTGATTTTTTTTGATTTATTGTAGAGATGAGGTCTCACTGCTCAGGTGGGTCTCGAA
>NW_007123728.1:0-541 GCF_000164805.1 Carlito syrichta
GGCTTGTTGTTAAAATCCCTAGGTTACCTGGGACATGAGACCTTAAATATCTAAATGCTTTAATGAACTGTCAGCATTGGCAAAAGGCAGGTGACACATTAATATTAGGAGAAAGGAGAAAACCTGTTCACTGATACATTTTAGAATTCCAAAACTGTAAACACATATTATTGAAATGATTCTTAAATTGTGCTTATTTTTTATTTTGCAATGACATATGAGTAAGTAAGATCTCAGAAAGTTTTATGTAGGACCTAAAGGTCAAAATTTTAACCTTGGAATGAACACTAGTTTAATGTATTTATCTTAGAGACACTTAAGACTGAGTTTTCTGTCTGAGAGACACCAAACATTTCTTAAGTAAATCTTGAAAGGTTTGAGCCAGTGTTCCTGGACCAGAAAATTCTTAAAAATTGAAACTAGTACATAGGAAAAACCATTTTTTTAACCCAGTTTCTGTTCTGAAATGTTTGGCAAATTATTTTTCCCTTCACTATTCTTTTCCTCTATTGGGACATACAAAAGTCTGGGGTGCGGGGGG
>NW_007123729.1:0-544 GCF_000164805.1 Carlito syrichta
CGTTTCTTTGGCTTTGCAGAAGCTTGTCAGTTTAATAAGGTCCCATTTGTCTATCTTCTCTCTTAAGTCCTGTGGGTTTCGGGTTTTGTACAGGAATTGGATGCCAGTTCCGATTTCCATGAGAGTATTTCCTTCCTTTTCTAAGGTTCTTATGGTTTGAGGTTTTACATTTAGGTCTCTGATCCATTTGGAGTTAACCTTTGTGCATGGGGATAGATAAGGGTCCTGTTTCAATCTTCTGCATGTGGTCAACCAGTTTTCCCAGCACCATTTACTGAATTAAACTGAAATTCTTAAGGAATCATATAACGCTGGGCTCGGGGGTTCAGCCTATAATTCCAGCACTTTGGGAGGCCAAGGCAAGTGGATTGCCTGAGCCCACGGGTTTGACAACTTCCCGGGCAACTTGGTGAGACCTCATCTCTACAACAAATCAAAAACTAGCCAGGCGTAGTAGCACGCGCCTGTAGTTTCAGCTACTTGGAAGGCTGAGGCGGAAGGACCACTGGAGCCCAGCAGGTCGAGGCTGCGGTGGCCAGGAACG
>NW_007123730.1:0-741 GCF_000164805.1 Carlito syrichta
CGCGTGCAGGTATCTTTTTTTGTAGAATGATTTGAGTTCCTCCGGGAATATTCCCAATAGAGGAATTGCTGGGTCATATGGAAGGTCAATTTCTAGTTCTTTCAGGAATTCCACACCGTCTTCCAAAGAGGCTGCACCAGTTTGCATTTCCACCAGCAGTGTAAAAGCATTCCTTTTCTCCCAAATCCTCACCACCATCTGTTATTGTTTGTTATGGTAATGATGTCCATTCTTACTGGTGCCTTCCTTGACAGCCTCCTTGACTTCTCTCTCTCCTCCCCACCCCCTCCCCATTCACATTTCTCCCTTCCTCCCAGACCATCTAGCAGTCAATTTTAAATGTCTCTCAAATCTGCCTTCTTCTTTCCATTTCCTAATAACCTCTAAATAAGCTTAGAAAATGACATGAAAACTGTAATATCCAAAGAAAATGTAGACAATAACTCATTGGAATGGGTAAGAAAGTTTTAAGCACAAATTAGAAAGCAGCAGTCTTAATCATATTGTCACAGATTCATGTTGCATACAATGGAAATTGTTCACATGACAAACACAAGCAAAATTTAAAAGATAATGACAACCAGAAACATGTTGAAACACATGACAAAAGGGTGACATGTATATTCTGTTAAACAATCTTACAAATGCCAGTAAGGAAATTAATACAACCTTCATTTAAAAGGTCAGAGACAGATTACTTTTTCAATTACTAATGGCCAGTAAACATGAAAAAAAGCATGC
>NW_007123731.1:0-795 GCF_000164805.1 Carlito syrichta
CCATTTACTACAACCCATGAAGACAAGCTAGCTGCCCAGTTGGGTCCTTCCTGACTTTCTCAACTACAGAAGTCACAAGATTCAAGAAGGACTAAGTTTTGTGGCAATTTACTATGCACCAAAGGTAACTGAAATGAAGTCCCTGTAGGGAGAACACCATTTGCTTTGTCTGCCAGTCATTATGAGCTCTGGTCTATAGTATGTTTTTCACAAATACCTATCAAATTGGTTGAATAAAGGTAAGAGGTAGGTACATTGATAGTATAAAGGAATTCTGAGATTAAGGCACGTGTATGGTCAGCTTCTGGTGAGGGCTCACTTCTTGGTTTGCAGAAGACTGCCTTGTCACTGTGTACTCACATGACTTTTTGTGTGCATGGAGAGAAAAATGACACTGATGAAGAGGAATGCTTCCCAGAGGCGGTAACGACTCAAACACATGTCAATGAATGAATCAAAAATTTTCAATGAAATAAGGAGTGGAAAGGCAATTTCCGATAGAAGGAGAGCAAATAACATGCAGAGGCATGGAACAGCTTGGTAGAATTAGGGAAGCTTAAGCAACTTAATATGGCTAAAAGAGGGCATATCAATGTAAATTACAGGGAATGTAGTTGGAGAGTTTGGTAGAACTGGAGCCGGAGAGGTCTTGTGTAATTAGTTAGTTACAGAGTCACTGGGGAGAGCTACTACACTCTTCCCTATTCCCAAACAGTAGGCTTTTTCAGGCCAGCCAGACCTCCTTCACATCTTTTACTGTTTAATGAATTTTCTGGGTGCATGGGCCTCTTCTTT
>NW_007123732.1:0-413 GCF_000164805.1 Carlito syrichta
TGTATAGTAAGCAATATAGAATGTAATGGGTTATATTTTTTTCTCAAAAGGAAACTTGGCTCTTTGAAGATTTTAAGATGAGACAATATAGCTACCTTTCTAGATTTAAAACATTGTACTCACTCTAAAACATATTATTTAAAATATACAAGTCAACCGGGCTCAGTGGCTCAGCTTGCAATCCTGCCCTTTGGGAGGCTGAGGTGAGTGAGTTGCCTGAGCCCGCGGGTTCGAGACCTGCCTGGGCAACTTGGCGAGACCTCATCTCTACAATAATTAAAAAATTAGCCGGGCATGGTAGCGCGCGCCTGTAGTTCCAGCTACTTGCAAGGCTGAGGCGGAAGGATCACCGGAACTCAGCAGGTCGAGGCTGCGGTGGCTGGAAGTGGCTACTGTATTCCATTCTGGGTGAC
>NW_007123733.1:0-717 GCF_000164805.1 Carlito syrichta
AAATGTTTTCTAATGGTTATGCTGAGGTAAAAAGACTAAACCCTTTCACAAACTTCATTGATTCCTGTTTTAACAACCTTCAACAAGACTAGTATGTGCAGAAACAAGACTTATGTTAAATGTTTAACATAAGAAATGTCCACACAAAAAGCTTACATTTGTGTTTCTTTCATGTATTCTTGTGATTATTTTTGTATTTTTATTGATTCTAATGGTTTTCCAGAAATAAAACCTAACTTATCACATTTTACCTGCAGCCTTTTCCCTGGATCTAATTAAGCCTCAAGTTGAAGGTCTTGTGAAGGTCATTTGTGTAATGAGGTGCTGATACAAATCTCTACTTTCTCTTGATAAAGTTGTAGTGAAACCTGCCAAGTGACTGGGGAAAGTCTTTGTGTATTCTCGATTCCTTTTCTTCCAGGTTCTTCTCATTATCTTCTTCCTGTGTCCCATGTGGGGATGTTTAGAGGCAGACTAGTTAAGGGCGTTCAGTTAGCTCACACATCGACTTGTTTTGAAAGCCAGATCTGCCGCTTACAATCTGTTTGACTTTGGGCAAGTTTGTGAACTCTTTTAGCCTCAGTTTACTCATCTAGACAGTAAGGAGACTCACAACAGAAGCCCACTCTGGATTAGTGAGTTAATTACATGAGCCACATATCTAGACTACTTAAAACAGTACCAGGTGCATTTTAATTACGATGGAAGTGTTTGCTG
>NW_007123734.1:0-380 GCF_000164805.1 Carlito syrichta
TGCCTGTAATTCCGGCTACTCGGAAGGCTGAGGCGGAAGGATCGCCGGAGCCCAGCAGGTCGAGGCTGCGGTGGCCGGGAGGGGCCACTGCACTCCAGTCTGGGTGACAGAGTGAGACTCCAACTCAAAAAAAAAAAAAAAAAAAAGATGAGCCATTTCTCAGAAGGCACAGCTGCTAATTCCTTTTGTTGTGGCCAAGAGTTCTATCCAAGAGACCACCAAGAGCCAATTCCGATGAAAATTCAAAAGGGTCTTTATTTGTAAGCTCGAGCCTGGACCTCTGTAGCCAACCGATGTAGCGGAGTACACACAGAGGACCCGAGCTCCCCAAGCAGGCGATTTTTATTGCAATTACAGAGAGGAGGGAACTTGATGGGGGG
>NW_007123735.1:0-779 GCF_000164805.1 Carlito syrichta
CAGTTCATTAGTTTGATGAGGTCCCACTTGTCTATCTTATTTCTTATGGTATTGGCCTTTAGGGTTCTGAGTAGGAATTGGAAGCCAGTTCCAATTTCCATAAGGGTGTCTCCTGCGTTTTCTAAGATTCTTATAGTTTGAGGTTTTACCTTTAGGTATTTTATTCATTTAGAGTTAATTTTTGTGTATGGTAATAGGTAGGGGTCCTGTTTCAATCTTCTGCATGTGGTCAGCCAGTTTTCCCAAGATGATTTACTGAATAGCTTTTTCTTTTCCCTGAGACCCACTCCTCACTATCACTCTATAGGATGATGCAAAGAGGAAATGAATAGAAGCAATAAACACCATACACACACACTCCAAAACTAACTGGAATAACAACAAAGCTAAACAAAACAATCAACAACAAAAAGACCCCCACAAGAAAACTAAACACACACATACATGCCTAGCACAATGTGAATAGCAATAAAGAACAGAAAGAGCGAAGAAAAAAAAAGGAGGGGTTTCAGGTCGAACCCTCACACATCTATTGACATACCCCTTAAACTATAAAAAATGAATATAAAAAAGATCCCAGAAGAACGAAAGAGCAAAAACCAGCAACCACAACAAAATCAAAAGATAAACACTCAATCTTTCACATACACATAAACAGAAAATGACAATAAAAGACGAACAGAAAAAGAAAAGGAAAATAAAAATTTAGGGGGGAGTTGCAGATCAAACCCTCACTAACACATTCATGCACAAAGGAAAAATATTTTTTAGAAGATGAA
>NW_007123736.1:0-738 GCF_000164805.1 Carlito syrichta
CCAGGTGTCTCTCTGCACCTTCAAAGTCAACCTGAAGAAACCACTAAGGACACAATTCATTTCCAATAGTAGCCAAAACCACAAAATAGTGAAAAAAAAGTTAAGCAGACAATAGAATAGTACACTAAACAGTACACAATATTGCTGATAGACATTGCGGAGGGCATAAGGAAAAGAAAAGGAAATACTGGGTTCAATAAATAAAAACCGTGATAATGGAAGGTGTTACTACTACGCAAACCATTACAAACAAAAGGAAATCTCTACCAAAACCCAAATGTCTTGTATTTCGGTAGAATTGCATGAGACCTGCAATAGCCCAAATTGTCTTCAAAATGGACAAAGTTTAGGGTTTCACACTTTCTGCTTTCACCAAAGTCCAGTAAACCAAACACAGAGGCAATGGTATAAAACCCTAACGATTGATCCATGGAACAGAACGAACACTGAGGAATCAGTGGACACATTTATTGCCACATACATTCCGTGGGAATAGGGCAGTCCGTCCACACACACTTCTCAGAAAGCTGGATACTCTCATGCATAATCCAGCAGTTCCACTTCCAGCAAAAGCCACAACACAGGTAAGAAAATACAAGAAAAGAAGAGTCTGTGAACTCACGGTTAAGGGTCCATGTCCAAGAGTGGCCTGACTGATGTTCCCTCGACGTGGTAGGGCGGCCCCAGCTCCGCCGCCTGCGGGGGGCCCAGCTCCGCCACAGCGGGGGGCCCAGCTCC
>NW_007123737.1:0-626 GCF_000164805.1 Carlito syrichta
GTCTCTATTTACCTCCTGGGATTTAAATCACATAATCTAGAAACTCCAGTGAGATCCCAGAGGATTCAGACAGGTTTACTGAAAGCCCTTTCTCATCTGCTTGCCGGTAGTGCATGCACGTGGTTTCTGGCTACCTCGCATCCATGGCCCCACATTCTAGAAAGAGTACGGCCATTTGTTCAGAGAATTCCCTCTTCCCACTGCATGTGGTTCTGGAGGGGCCGACAGTCCATCCCTGTTCAAGTGTTAGCCACAGAGATGACTGTGGCCCAGACCTAGCCAGGCATCTCAGAATAGAAAGTCAGGATGCCTGTGCAGAAACAAGACATGGTTAATCTCAGCCTTGTCAATCACACTAAATTCCAAAGGACTGGCTCACAGACTTTCACCTGTTCCAGGTACATCTGAGGCCACGACTGACAGATGTCAGTCAGACAGACTGACAGATGTAAACAGACTGTGTTACCTTGAGCAAAAATCTCTGCCTGAGGGGTAAGGACACGATGCCAAACAAGTTATGATGGAGTTTTTAGGCAGATGTGAGGTTAGGAGAATCTGATTTACGCTCCTGGGTAAAATGCAGTAGAAAAATATTTATATATGGGCAATGATATAGAAACGCTGTC
>NW_007123738.1:0-766 GCF_000164805.1 Carlito syrichta
CAGAGTGAGACTCCAACTAAAAAAAAAAAAAGACAAAAGAAGGTGAAAGCAATGACATTTTGCCCCCCAACTGTGTCATAGACAGGCTGGAAGAGAAAGAAGAAATCTATCTGATGAACAACTTCATATAAAGAATCTTCATTCTTACCCCAAGATCATAGCACTCAGCAGAGGAGGCTAGGAAAATACAAGGAATGCCCTTGAGAATTCTTCTCCCGAATATGAATAAACTTTCACTTCCATCTATGTTCATTCTTCTGAAAAAATGTCTCCGTCCATCAAATGTTTAGATAAAGAAAGAACAAGGCCGGGCTCAGTGGTTCAGCCTGTAATCCCGCGCCTTTGGAAGGCTGAGGTGAGTGGATTGCCTGAGCCCAAGGGTTCAAGACCCGCCTGGGCAGAGAGACCTCATCTCTACAATAAATAAAAAAATCAGCTGGGCATAGTAGAGAATGCCTGTAATTCCGGCTACTCGGAAGGCTGAGGCGGAAGGATCTCCGGAGCCCAGCAGGTCGAGGCTGCAGTGGCCGGGAGCGGCCACTGCACTCCAGTCTGGGCAACAGAGTGAGACTCCAACTCAAAAAAAAAAAAAGGAAAGAACAAGGGGGGAAATGTGAACACTAAGGAATCTTGCTTGGCTCACAAGAGGCAGCAGGTTCCAAGTTAAATCTTCTATTGACTCTATATTTCCTGTGTTACAACTCTAAACATCTATTCTTAGATCAGTATTCCAGGGCTTTTAGTTTAACTTTTCAGCTCAACATCC
>NW_007123739.1:0-354 GCF_000164805.1 Carlito syrichta
CTACTTGGAGGTTGAGGTGGAAGGATCACCGGAGCCCAGCAGGTTAAGGCTGCGGTGACCGGGAGCGGCCCCTGCTCTCCCTTCTGGGCAACAGAGTGAGACTCCAACTCAAAAAAAAAAAAAGGCAGATTTTTATATGAGTCCAAATTCTGTCCCTTTTTATTTATTTGACCTTGGGCAAGTTAGTTAGCATCTTTCCATTTTAATGCCATTGACTTTTTAAAAAAGGAACAATAATAATAATGTCTACCTTAAAGAGTGATTGGAATATTTAAATAAGATAATATGTAGAGTGCAATTAGTACAGTGTCTGACATCATAAGATATCAGGTAACGTTAGCATCTGATAGTTTC
>NW_007123740.1:0-549 GCF_000164805.1 Carlito syrichta
ACTCCTGATGCACAGGCATCCTAGCTAAGTTAATCTCTTCATTATTTGGAAAAAAAAACAAAACAAAAACACTATGCTTGTTTCCACTTTTCAGGCTGTATTCATATCTCCTTAAATATGTCCTCTACCCACTCTATCATCCTCAAAGTCCTATGTAAGTTCCATTTCTTGGGAAAGTTGTTCTTAAAGACCCCACTGGTAGCTTTTTCTAGTCATCTATTGCACTTACAGTGTGCAACATTTACTTAAAACAGTCAGAGATCTGGATTTTAAAAAATGTGGAATATATATGCAATGGAATATTATGCAGCCATAAAGAAGAACAAACATATGGACTTCACAGCAACTTGGATAGGTTTAGAGTTGATCATACTCAGTGATCTATCACCAAAACAAAGACCAGAGTACCATATGTTCTCATTCATAAGTGGGCCTTGAACAATTATCATAATACTATAAGAATGGGATTGGCAGTAGTGGGAAACTTCCAGTGGAGGGACAGTGAGATTGGCATTTGAGGGAAACTGCTAAGGGAGGGAGGGGCATACC
>NW_007123741.1:0-724 GCF_000164805.1 Carlito syrichta
AGAATGGTGATTAGAATGAGAAGACAGACTAGGGGATCAAGTTGCAAGGAGGATGAGATATATAAATATATATTTGGAGTGCTGCCAACCAGGAAAGGGTGTGATTGTCCTGATGGTCATGCAAAGAAAGGCTCAAACAGATGGAGTAATCAACAGTGAGAGATAATTGCTCATAGGTAGAGTAAAGTGCACATTAAGAATTGATCATACCACAACATGAGAAAATGGTGACTTTGACATAACAATTTCAATAGAATGGTGAGGACAAAATCTTGAAGGAATATAAGAAAGAGAGAGTGGAAGAGTGGATAGCAAGCAGGGGTTGTAAACTGATAACTGATAACTTCACAAAGAGAGGATGTGGGGGTAAGGTTGTGAATCGATTACTATGTTGCACTTCCAGGAAAGTGCCTTGTGTCTATTTAGATTTCTCCAGTCCCATGTCTGGCAGGTTTTGAAACTTGCAGATTGATTTTTTTTTAATTTTAATATTTGCTATAAAGATGTGAGCTACCTTTCAGGTTTAGGTATATAAACATTGATCATGCAGACACTCTTTTTGATGAGGTATGCCCCTCCCTCTCCTAGCAGTTTCCCTCAACTGCCAATCCCACCCCCCTCCCTTGACAGTTTCCCACTACTGCCAATTGCTTTCTTATAGCTTTATAATTGTTCAAGTTCCGCTTATGAGTGAGAACATATGGAACCCTGTTATTTGTTTCTG
>NW_007123742.1:0-644 GCF_000164805.1 Carlito syrichta
CGGAGGAGTACCTTGTAAATCTGCAGCTATAGCCATCCCTTGCATAAAGGCAGGCCCAATATCAACACACAAGCGAATGTAATATGTTAAATCCCCTTTTTTACAATAGGGATGAATGGCCACTTGGCTGGCAGAATGGGCATTTTCATAGGCCAGTTGTTTTACCAAGAGTCCCTACCTCTTCATCTACTGCTATTTGACCTAAAACCTGCAACAATCTAGATGCAAAATCTTGGTGATGCTTATCAGGTCCCTGATGTATTTTCAAAATCTGTTCTGTCTTAATTCCAGCTGACAGTAATCGACACCGTGCTCCCGATGTTGCTCCACTGATCTGACCATACGCAGCTTGGGGATATAAAATCTGCACCTCTTGGGAGGAGTATTCTCCTTGGCCCACAAGCATGTCTAGATTAATCCTATTCAGTTCATCTCCTCTATTTATTTCAGCTTGCTCTTTGCATCTAACCCAAAAATCGGTCTTCCATAACAAATATTCTCTGCCTGACAAACATGCCTTAGTAACCATACGCCAATCAGAGGGAGTCAAGGCCTCTTGTGGAATGGTTTCCAGTATAGCTAATGTAAATGGTGCTGTTGTTCCATACTGTGCCAAAAAAGTTTTAAGGTCCTTCAGGGACTTA
>NW_007123743.1:0-645 GCF_000164805.1 Carlito syrichta
AAAACTATTTCCGTGGAACATGAATTCTGTGGAGCCGGGCTCTTTTCATATTTTAAAAGTTCATACCTCTAGCCGGGCTCAGTTGCTCAGCCTGTCATCCCGCGCTTTTGGGAGGCTGAGGTGAGTGGATTGCCTGAGTCTGCAGGTTCGAGACCCGCCTGGGCAGCGAGACTTCATCTCTACAATAAATCAAAAAATCAGCCAGGCATGGTAGCCCATGCCTGTAATTCTGTCTACTCGGAAGGCTGAGGCGGAAGGATCGCTGGAGCCCAGCAGGCGAGGCTACAGTAGCCAGGAGTGGCCACTGCACTCCAGTCTGGGCGACAGAGTGAGACTCCAACTCAAAAAAAATTTTTAACAATAAAAAATAAAAAAATAAAAGCTCATACCTCAAATCTTCTTTTGAGGGGCTAGCAAATGAAGGTATGTGTATTTCTCTGAATATCACACTCCAAATATCGCTTATTATTGGGCAGATCTTTTACAACAGGAAATTTTCAGAACTCAAAGTCATACGTTTAGACATAGCACAACAAAGTAGAAATGTGCCAAATTATCCAGAAACTATTTGGATAGCTGGCAAACAAAGCTGCCTGCTGGTTTGTGGACAGTATAGGTAATTTGCCACCCCAACTCTCCTCCATT
>NW_007123744.1:0-693 GCF_000164805.1 Carlito syrichta
CAGTTTCTGCTTCCCTGAAAGGTCACCCAGTAGTATAGACTCTAACTCCATCCAGGTTTCCGTGAACTTCGTGAGTTTGTTCTCGTTGTGACTGCATAATATGGCATTGTTCCTACGTACCACATATTTTGAATCCAGTCCTCTTTAGATGGGCAGGATGGTTGGCTCCATGTTCTTGCTACTGCGAACAATGTGGCGATAAACATACATGTGCAAGTATCTCTTGGAGAGAGGGATTTCGTTCTTCCTTGTATGTTCCCAGTAGGAGGATGGCAGGGTCGATTTTTAGATCGTTTAGGAATCACCAAATGCTTATCCACAGAGCTGGTCCGAGTTTACACTCCCACGAGCAGTGTAGAAGTGTTCCCTTTGTGTCATTTCCACGCCAGCATCTGTTGTTTTGGGAATGATTGATGATAGCCATCCTGACTGAAAATTGGTGACTCCTCAAGGTCGTTTTCACTTGCATTTTCGGATGACAAATGAGGCTGAGCTTTTTCCAATGTCTTTGGTGGCTGCTTGTATGTCTGCTGTTGAGATGGGTCTGTTCATATCTTTTGCTCACTGTGAAATGAGGCTGTTTGCTTTTTTCTTGTCGGCAAGTGGCAGTTCCTTGTAGTTCCGAGCTGATCATCCCTTGTCAGATGTACATTCGCAAATATGTTTTCCGCATCTGTGGGTTGCGTTTCTCTA
>NW_007123745.1:0-565 GCF_000164805.1 Carlito syrichta
TCTACAGAGAACAGCTTTGGTGATACAGACTTTTCCTCCATAAGTAGCAAATAATAAGTCTGTTTACAGCTTTAAAATAAAGAGACTGTGTCTCCCTCCAGAGCAAAATGCAGAAATCCTGAATGTCTGGTAAAGTTTTTAAAATGTCTCACGCTAGGGCAGAGCAGATGGGCTTACTGTCCATTACAAGAGATTCAATTTTTCTGATTCAAGGTTTATCTCCTGTGGATCAACATATTTTGTGTTTTATACACAGGGTCTCATTTTGTTGCCCAGGCTGGCTTGCAGACGTGGTTTCATTCTCGATTCTTGGGCTCAATGATCCTCCTTTCTCATCTTCCTGAACAGCTAGAGGTGCCAGTGTGTTCCAGGCATGGGATCTTGCTATGCTTATCAGGCTGGTCTCAAACTTTTGGCCTCAAACAATTCTCCTAGATAAAACTCCCATAATATTGGAGTTGTAGGCATAAGTCACTGAATCCAACCTGTATCATATGATGAAATAATACTCAGCAGTTAAGGAAAAAAGGAAGTAATAATGCTCATTACGACATAAATGATTCTT
>NW_007123746.1:0-399 GCF_000164805.1 Carlito syrichta
TGAAAGATCACTGAGTGTGATAGACTCTAAATCCATCCACGTTCCTGCGAAGTCCAAATGTTTGTACTTCTTTATGGCTGCATAATATTCCATTGTGTATATGTACCACATTTTTATAATCCAATCCAGCTTTGATGGGCAGTATGATTGGGTCCATATTTTTGCTATTGTGTATAGAGCTGCAAAATACATATGTATGCAGGTATTTTTTTTCTCTTTTAATTTTTATTTTGAAAGTGTGGGTCACAATTCAGTGGTAGGTATACAAATGTTTATTGTGCAAGTATTCTTATTGATGAGGTGTGCCCAGCTTCCCCAGGTGAATATCGACTACTATCAATCCCAGCAATTCCCCCACCCTCTCCCCACAGTTTCCCGCTACTTTCAATCCCTTTTCTA
>NW_007123747.1:0-810 GCF_000164805.1 Carlito syrichta
TCTCCAAAGACTTGAAAACACAGACCCAGAGAAGGGTGATCAGATAAGTAGCTAATTAAAGACTTTTTCCTGTGAAGAGTAGGTGTGGCCTTCAGGAGCTTTTCAAAAAAAGACCTCCCACTAACAGAAGAATTTAGTCTTGAAGCCATATATTGCTAAAGCTATTAGTGGCTCCAGAGGGTAATTAAACCACAGAATCAGCCGGGCTCCGTGGCTCAGCCTGTAATCCCAGCACTTTGGGAGGCTGAGGTGAGTGGATTGCCTGAGCCTGAGGGTTCGAGACCTGCCTGGCCAACTTGGCGAGAACTCATCTCTACAATAAATCAAAAAATCAGCCGGGTGTGGTAGCATGTGCCTGTAATTCTGGCTACTCGGAAGACTGAGGCGGAAGGATCGCCGGAGCCCAGCAGGTCGAGGCTGCGGTGGCCAGGAGCAGCCACTGCACTCCAGTCTGGGCGACAGAGTGAGACTCCAATTCAAAATAAATAAATAAATAAAATAAAACACAGAATCTTATAGGGGGGAGAGGCTGGGGTTTTATGAGACTGAAGATTTTAAGAAATTTGAACCAGGCTTCCTTCCACTACCCAGAATATAAAGCATTTTTTAATGAGTTGAAATTAAGGAAGGAGTACACCTACTAGAAAAAAAGAGAAGAAAGTTCTTAGTTTGAGGTTTCAGATTTGATTTAAAAAAAGATGACAGTGTAAAGCCCAGTTGTGGCAGGTCACTTTTTGAAAGTAAATTTAAAGCATTTTTCATATCCTAAATTTTCACTCTTTGCAGACTTGTGTACACATATTCCGCTTT
>NW_007123748.1:0-356 GCF_000164805.1 Carlito syrichta
ATGTGTTCTTTAGGCTCCAATATATTATAATTTTTCTAAAGATATCTGTTTGTTATTCATTTCTAGTGCAATTTTATTTTTGTCTACAAGGAGATATTGTGTGATGCTTTCTCTTTTAAAATTATTAAGGTGTGTTTTATGTCCCAGATTGTGTTTTATTTAGAGACTCTTCCATAAAAAACTGAGAAAAATGTATATTCTGCTTTTGTTTGGTAAAGTCAATTAAATCCAACTGACTGATGGTTCTATTGGGTTCTACAATGTTCTTGATTTTTATTGCCTCGATCTGTCTATTTCTGATTGAATCAGGTTACAATCTCCAACTATGATATTGGATACGTGAATTTCTCCTTAAA
>NW_007123749.1:0-314 GCF_000164805.1 Carlito syrichta
CCCAGACCCGCGACGGCTCCCCTCTCCGGTTGCCCCAGGACGGCTGGACGTCGATCGGCTGCGGCCAGGCCGGCGCTCAGCCCCCGCTGGGGCGCCTCTTGGCCTGCGGAGGAGCAGTCTGGTGTCTCGGCCGGGAAGAGGAAGCGAGAGTTATTTTAAGAATTCTGGGGTTGTTTTTCCCTCGCCTTGGGGGAAGGGTGACAGAGTCAGTTCCCACTTTCCTGTGTTATCTTGGCTGACTGTGGCATCTTCATGCTGTGCATTTGTAACATTCCAGTAACCCGCTTGTCGTGTGGACGTGTGGTTGTGTGTTC
>NW_007123750.1:0-748 GCF_000164805.1 Carlito syrichta
CCGGAGCCCAGCTGTTCGAGGCTGCAGTGACCAGGAGCAGCCACTGCACTCCAGTCTGGGTGACAGAGTGAGACTCCAACCCCCCCCCCAAAAAATATTTCTATGTCTTCTTGGCAGATTACGTTTATCATTATATAATTTTTCTTTCGGGTGATTTTCTTTACCTTGAAGATTACTTAATCTAATAATATAGATATTTCTGCTTCTCTTTGATTTATGCTTTAATAAGTGTCTCATTCTGTCTTTCTTTCATCCCATCTGTCATGTTTGAATATTTGTGAATATTTGTAGATCTTATATAATTGTGCCTTTTAAATATACTGCGTCTCTGTCTTTTTATTTTATTTTATTTTGTTTTTGAGTTGGAGTCTCACTCCATTGCCCAGTCTGGAGTGCAGTGGCATACTCATGGACACCCCAGTGTCAACCTGCTGGGCTCAGGTGATCCTTCTGCCTCAGCATTCCAAGTAGCCAGAACTACAGATTCAGGCTACCATGCCCAGTTAATTTTTTTTAATGTATTGTAGAGACAAGGTCTCACCAAGTTGCCTAGGCTGACTTGAACCCTGGGGGGTCAGGCAATCCTCTTGCTTTGGCCTCCCAAAGTGCTGGGATTACAGACTGAGCTGTTTAGCCCAGCCTCTGTCTTTTTAACTCTATATTTTGACCATTTACATTTAGTACAGTTATTGATATGTAAGGCTTACATTCTTTTGGATTTTCATTTCTGTTTTTTCTGCCTTATGGG
>NW_007123751.1:0-762 GCF_000164805.1 Carlito syrichta
CAGATGATATGATTGTATACCTTGAAAACCCAAGAAAATCTGTCAAAAAACCTCCTTACACTGATAAAGGCCTTTGGCAAAGTCTCAGGATACAAAATAAATGTACAAAAGACAATCGCATTTCTCTACACCAATAATAAACAAACAGAAACCCAAATAAAAAACACAATTCCATTCACAATAGCCACAAAAAAAAATGAAATACCTTGGCATCTTCCTAACCAGAGACATGAAAGACCTTTACAATGAAAATTACAAAACACTGCTCAAAGAAATCAAAGATGACACAAACAAGTGGAAAAATATTCCATGCTCATGGACTGGAAGAATTAACATTGCGAAGATGTCCATCTTACCTAAGGCAATCTACAAATTCAATGCAATACCCATCAAATTACCAGCAACTTTCTTCTCAGACCTAGAAAAGACAACACAGGAATTCATATGGAAACACAAATGTCCAAGAATAGCCAGAACAATCCTCAGCAAACAAAAAACAAAGCAGGTGGTATCACATTACCAGACTTCAAACTTTACTATAAAGCTACAATCATCAAAAACAGCTTGGTATTGGTATAGAAACAGGCATATAGATCAATGGAATATAATTGAGATTCCATTCCAGAAGCAAAACCTCAATTTCTCAACCAACTCATCTTCAACAAGGCCTCCACCACCTACCACTGGGGAGAGGAGAACCTATTCAGTAAATGGTGCTGGGAAAACTGGCCTGACCACTTGCAGAAGATTGAAACAGGACCC
>NW_007123752.1:0-756 GCF_000164805.1 Carlito syrichta
CTCTCTCCCCGGCCGGCACCCGGCACCGCAGGTCGCACAGGGAGGCTCTGAGCGCCCGCCCCTCAGAGACACCGGTTCCATTACTGGCTGAATACTCTGTAGGGACCCAGTGCCACTCTCATCATTTACAGCCTGCCTTTTGGAACTTTGGAGCTCTGGAACTCCGGGTCCACCCTGGCTGAGGCACACAGCGTCAGACCCCAACCCAGAGGACCCAGACAAGCAGAGAAAAACAGACCTGCTTAAACTGCCTTGCCATTCTCCAGGCAGACTTCCATTGCCCCGCCCACCTAGCAACAAACTTTACCTCAGCTCCTAAGGCAACAGTGTGAAACAGGAGACAAAGCCCCACCCCTATGCTGCAACGAAAAACAAAAGGCAGAGGCTGGAATCGGAGATCACAGAAGTGACTCTAGTTTGACGGCTTATTTTGACCTATGATTTTATCATTGAAACTGTTGGTCTAGATTATGTTTGGTGTTTACCTTCTGACTTATACTGTTTCTTGATTTTTTTGGCCTGTCTCTGTTTAGCTATCAGTATTCTTTAGGGAATCTTTCTTACCTGTCTTTTTTTCACTTCTTCCCAGCCCTGTGTCTCTCTCTCACCTGATAGTTGGTATGTATATCTGTTTTCCCTCTTGCACTTCTCCCTTTCACTTATTTTGACTTATGATTTTATCATTGTAACTGTTAGTTTAGATCACGTCTGTTGTTGACCTTCTGACCTACACTGTCTCTCGATTTTATTGACCTG
>NW_007123754.1:0-767 GCF_000164805.1 Carlito syrichta
TCGCTCTCAAGAGCAGACTTCACTGGATCAGGCTTATTGCCTAGATCTTACACCCTCTTCTGTGTACTGTGTATCAAAGAGCTCAATGGAGCTCAAGCTGGCACAAGAACAAAGGATGCAACATATTCAAGTTCAAGTGTCTCCATTATTATCTTATAGTATTCTGCAATAGAACTTCAGTAGACGTTTAAATTTCTATGTAGGTTGATTAATCAGTACAGAGGCTCGAATCACTTGACAATGGGAGCTTCGACCCACTGTGGTTTGAAGAAATATGGAGGAACAGCAAGAAAGAAAAATGAGAAAGCACCACTGGATTGGCCTTCTTTTAAATTATGGGAAATAACGTGGAAGATATATTTGAAAGCATTAGAACACTTCACTGAGATAAAAAGACTTCTTTACTTATTTTCACTATACCAACTTTGGATTTTCCCACTGATTTCCTGCCAGTGGTGTCATTAGTCTTTACTTTGCTCTGTGTCTTGTGATCATAGGATGACCTTGTGTCACTGTTCCCTGTATCATCATGCACAACATTTCTCCTTTATGTTTATCATTCTTGTTATGAAAAGAGAATCTGCTGTTTTAAGATGACTATGATAGAAATGCATATAAAGTGGACTCATGGCTGACCCTAAAGCATAGTAGTAGAGACTTGGGAAATTTAGCCAACACATGTGTCTACTCTCATGTAGCACACACTTTCTCAGAAGACTGGTGCTGCACTGACCTCATAACTGAAGTATCACACCCACCTATCCTCC
>NW_007123755.1:0-396 GCF_000164805.1 Carlito syrichta
AGTTTATTTAGAATGTAATGTATTATGTAAAAGTATTTACAATGTGGAAAAGATTCACACAGATATATTTTAATTAATAAACCCCTACTTGATTGTTAATACAATACGATTTATCACACTTTAATTTACTTAAAACCTTCAGTAATCCTGCTGTGCCATAAAAGGATTTGTGCCTGCTTTCTTCAAACAATGAGGTGAATTTGTGGGAGGCTGAGTTGAGCGGATTGCCTGAGCCCACAGGTTCGAGACCAGCTGAGCAACTTGGTGAGAACTCATCTCTACAATACATCAAAAATCAGCCAGGCGTGGTATTGCATGCCTGTAGTTCTAGCTACTCGGAAGGCTGAGGTGGAAGGATCACCAGAGTCCAGCAAGTCGAGGCTGCGGTGGCCGGGA
>NW_007123756.1:0-762 GCF_000164805.1 Carlito syrichta
CAGTGCATCGCAGACTTAAACAATCGGGCTCAAGCGGTCCTCTCACTTCAACCTTCTGAGTTGCTGGGACTCAAGACACACACCACCATACTCCAGGGTTTTTTGTATTTTTCATAACGATGAAGTTTCCCGACAAACTTCCAAGCTCAACATATCCTCCTGCCACTGCATCCCAAAAGGCTGGGATCACAGTCATGAGCTTCTGTGTCTGACTGGTGTTTTTATTATTATAATGAAGCAAGTGTTGCAATCGGCCACTCTCTGTGTCTTGTTCGTATGTGGATGAACAGCGGACTGGCATCTATTGTCCAAAGCGAGACTAATGGTGAAACATTGCCTATTTAGTAAGTTTTTAAAGGTTGTGGTCTGTAGAGTGGCTCTAGATGGACCGTCGCTGCAAAATCTGGTGGTTAAATACATGAGCGAAGCAGAGTCCTGTCCTTGTTCGGCCTCAAAAGCAGGGGGGCAGATGGCATCAACAATCGCATAGCCCACCAAGGAACCTGCAATTCTCCAGTGGCTACTAGGGCAACCTGGGTTCCTAAGTGAGAATGACGACAACTCGAATAGAGCACTCCTATGAACATCAAAGTATATTATCTAAGAAAGAAGTGTAATGCAAATTTAAACAGCAAATATCTAACACTGAATCATACACGATTTTCAGCAATGAAGAGCCTAGCCCCTCAAGTAAAGAGAAAATTAATCAAGCTATTAATACATTTTTGTTTATCTCTGATTTTAAGATATTTTTTTTTTTGG
>NW_007123757.1:0-704 GCF_000164805.1 Carlito syrichta
CAGTTGAGAATGACCCCACACTCAGGGACTTCCTGCTTGGTTTACTGACCTTGAAATAAACCATCTTGAAATTCTTAATACTTTTTGAACAAGGGTCCTCAAAATTTCATTTTGTACTGGGTCCTAAAAATCATCTTGGCAGTCCTGTCCACCACAAACATGGTCCACAGATCACGCTTGTGTTTACAGTGTGACAGAAACATTGGCACCATTGTTTGAGAAAAAATAGACTGTGATTATGTATACAACCCAAGAACATCCCTTGTAGAAAAACTCTTCCCTGAACAACACCCTTGGGTCCCCTCCTACTGTGGCAGCTTTTCTGTCTTCTCAATAAATCCTGTTTTCAAAAAAAAAAAAGAGAGATAGAGAAAGAAAAACTATCTCTTGGAGTTATTGACACAAGGGCATTTTGAGGATGCTGTAACCAGGAAGGAGTGTTGGGTTGTCCTGGGATTGAGGTTGTTCTGTTCATTGATACTGATGGCTGAATTTCATGGAAGGAGGTGAATTCATCAGATGGAGTTAACACAGGTGCCCCAACAACCTGTCCCTTCTAAAGTTATCTACCACTTCATGGGAAGTACTACATTGCATGTTTTGATACAGAAAATAGTATCTTTTAAAAAGAATCAAAAAGCATGTTTCTAGTTAAAATTGTGGAAAATCTATAGGCCCCTGAAACCACAATCTGTTCCTAGGCA
>NW_007123758.1:0-732 GCF_000164805.1 Carlito syrichta
CCAGAAGCAAAACCTCAATTTCTCAACCAACTCATCTTCGACAAGGCCTCCACCACCTACCACTGGGGAGAGGAGAACCTATTCAGTAAATGGTGCTGGGAAAACTGACTGATCACATGCAGAAGATTAAAATAGGACACCTATCTATCCCCATGCACAAAGGTTAACTCCAAATGGATCAGAGACCTAAATGTAAAACCTCAAACCATAAGAACCTTAGAAGATGAAGGAAATACCCTCATGGAAATCAGAACTGGCATCCAACTCCTGAACAAAACCCGAAACCCACAAGTCATAAGAGAGAAGATAGACAAGTGGGACCTCATTAAACTGACAAGCTTCTGCAAAGCCAAAGAAACCATCAAGAGAGGAGGGAGACAACCTACAGACTGGGAAAAAGTATTTGCCAACACCAGGTCTGACAAAGGCTTAACATCCTGGATCTACAAGGAACTAAAACATGATGAAAAGAAAAAACCAAACAACCCCATTATAAAATGGGTAAAAGATATGAACAGACACTTCACAAAAGAAGACAACCGAGCAGCCAACAAACACATGAAGAAATGTTCAACCTCACTAATCATCAGGGAGATGTCAATCAAAACCACACTGAGATACCACCTAACTCCAGTCAGAATGGCAATTATCAACAATTCAAAAAATAACAGCTGCTGAGAGGGTGTGGCAAAAAGGAACACTTCTACACTGTTGGTCGGAGTGTAAACTAGT
>NW_007123759.1:0-725 GCF_000164805.1 Carlito syrichta
CCTGAACCCACTAGTGATTTAAGAGGAAAATTCAAGTCTCTTATCTCTCAAATGTGTCTGCATATAATGGTTCACCCACACTTAAAGGTCTTTAGTAGTGACAGATAATTTAAAATTTTAATGCTGGCCATGATTGACAACAATAACAAAAACACCATCTTAAAAAATACAAAACTTGGGCTTATCCTGTAAAATATTAATGCTTAGGCTGAGAGCTGTGTACTGCCAGGAGCGAAAGAGCTGTTTCTTGGGCCCAGTCCTGGTTACATAATCTCCCAAGTTTGACTTTGATCAGAAGGGAACAAACACAAACTGTTTGAAGACATTTAGAGGCAGTGATTTATGTGCAATCAACATTCTACTTATCATCAGTTGTAAAACACAGCAAGTCAAATTATCCCATCAAATTATTATTATTATTATTATTTTTGAGTTGGAGTCTCATTCTGCCACCCAGACTGGAGTGCAGTGGCCGCTCCCGGTCACCACAGCCTCGACCTGCTGGGCTCCGGCGATCCTTCTGCCTCAGCCTTCCGAGTAGCCAGAATTACAGGCATGCACTACCACACCCGGCTGATTTTTTGATTTATTGTAGAGATGAGGTCTCGCTGCCCAGGCAGGTCTCGACCCCGCGGGCTCAGCAATCTACTCACCTCAGCCTCCCAAAGGCGTGGATTACAGGCTGAGCCACTGAGCCCAGCTATCCCATCAAATTATTTTGATAA
>NW_007123760.1:0-696 GCF_000164805.1 Carlito syrichta
TTCTGCACCAGCAGGCACATGCTGGACCATGGGCGGGGCAGGCCTGGCCTAGAAGCCAGCATCTGTGACTTCAGCTGCAGGTCAGTGGGCAGCCTGCCCACCCAGATCACATCTCCTCTGGGCACTACCAACTCTGGACTCCAGCCCTCGAGCCTGCTCGCCAAGGCTTTCTGCTGGCAGAACCTGCTCTGAGGCATGGCCAGACAGCCTCATGCACCCAACAACTCCCGGCTCACCAACCACCCTGGCTGAGGCTCATTTTGATAATTTTAAATAACACCTCAGCAAAGAAAAATTACATGCAATAAAATTAGTACAAATTTAGAACTAAATTAAGACAAATCTAATAAAACATCAAAGCTCATCATAGCAGCTTAGGAGATTCTTAAAGGAAAATCTATAGATCAAAAAGCTCATATTAGAAAAGAAAAAAATGTGCAAATTATTAGCAGTATTTCTTTCAAGAAATTAGAAAAGTGAAAAGGGGAATCTAGATAAAGTAATAGTAATAAAATATGCTAAACAAAGTTAGCAAAAGCATGCAATAGCAAATAAAGTAAGGAGAATGCTGTGAATATTTTATGTAAGTAAATTTAAAAATATAGATAAAAATTAATCTTTAGATAAATATTTTTGCCGGGCTTGGTAGCTCAGCCTGTAATCCTCGCACCTTGGAAGACTGAAGTGAGTGGATTT
>NW_007123761.1:0-392 GCF_000164805.1 Carlito syrichta
CGAGACCTCATCTCTACAATAAATCAAAAAATCAGCCGGGCGTGGGAGCGCATGCCTGTAATTCCGGTTCCTTGGAAGGCTGAGGCGGAAGGATCGCCGGAGCCCAGCAGGTTGAGGCTGCGGTGGCCGGGAGCGGCCACTGCGCTCCAGTCTGGGCGACAGAGTGAGACTCCAAATCAAAAGAAAAAATAAATAAAATAAATAAAAAATAAAAAGTAATTGAAAAATTTAAAAAACAAAAACCAAAAGCAAACAACAACAACAAAAAAAAACTGCCCTCTGTGGCAGGCACTGTAATTTTTCCTCTAATCAGGTCTCTCCTGCAGAGCCAGCTCTTTCACTCTTCTCAGAGAATAGTGCAGGGAAGGAGGAGGGACAGTGGAGGTGGGTGG
>NW_007123762.1:0-303 GCF_000164805.1 Carlito syrichta
CGGGGCGGAGCGCCGCCCCCCCGCCCCTGCCCGGGACATGGTCGCGCCCGGCGGTTTCCCGGGGCGTGCGCGGCGCTCCCGCAGGGTCCCAAAAGCCCCCGTCCCGGCGCGCCCGGCCGCCGTCTGCAGGTCGCGTCGGCGTCCCCGCGACAAAGCCCCGAGGAAACGGGGGCGAATGACACCGCCTCGTGCCGCCGCTGCGCTCGCCAGCGGCCGGAGAGGGCAGGGGCGGGCGCGGGCCGGGCGGCTGGGGGCCGAGGGGGCTGCGGGCTCGCGGCCGTCGAGGCCCGGGCCCCGGGCGCA
>NW_007123762.1:588-4914 GCF_000164805.1 Carlito syrichta
GGCCACAGCCGAGCTTTCCCGGAGACGTGCGGGCCCATGCCCACCCCTCAAGGCAAGGGGGTCCGGGCTTTCACACTCTGGCTTTCCGAAGGGGAGCGCTTCCTCCAAATTATCCGAAGTGTGCGCGTGCCTTCGCCCGGAGGACATGGGAAGAAGCCCCCTAGGATGCCACGTGGCCCAAGTCCACCAAGCTCAACTGCTGGAAACACCAGGCCAGCCTTAGCTCTGGCAGGTGAATGGAAAGGCCCTGTTAATCTCTTGTATTGTGTAAAGTGATTTGCAATTTCCCGCTCTGTGCATTGAGGTTTTTACCAGTCATACGGGCACAGACACCTTGTGTGGGGATCACTTTTGTACCAAGGTTATTGTGAAGACCGTCTAACCTGTGTGCCATGTTTTCATGTCATTACTACTAGAAACTCAATTCATCGTGAAATAAGATGCAGTGTCTTTCACTGCCGCTCACAAAATAGGCATTTGATAAACTCTTATTAAGTCTGAATGTAGCAGGTCCTATCCTCCTGATTATTATTATGCAGCATGAGTCATAAGGGCTGCGGGTATTTTCCCCTACCACAGACCTCTAGGTGGGGGCCATTGTTATCCTTATTTTATGGAGGAGGAAACTGAGGCAGAGAGGCGTGAGACATGATAAACCCAGGGTCACACAGTGATGTTGGCAGATCCGAGGCTGTGAAACCAGAAACCAGGCAGTGTCCGTAGCTCCAGGGCTCCTGTTCCTTACTCCCATCCACACCGTCTGTAGGGCTGTGGGCTCAGAAAGACCAGGTGGGCCTGTGTGTCCTGGGGCAGGACAACTTGCAGTCAGTCACATGCAGCAGAAACCACCTCCACAGCCTTGGTGCCCACCCTCAGTGTCCCTCCAGCAGTTGCCTGGTAGGGAAAGTAACCAAGTCAGCCGCCCTGCCTTCCATTACAGAAGACGGTCAACTACAGCACAGTATTTATGTGGCTGGTTTGTACTGTGTTCATATGGACTCACGCGTGGACAAGTAGCTTGCTAAAGGCAGACGTGCTGAACACGCTCCAGTCAAAGTCGTTCTCCAGTGACAGGAGACTGGGATGAGACTGGGATAGGAGACTGGGATGAGGGCTCCTCCCCCCACCGAGGCCAGGACTCCTGGCAGGAGCATGGCTAGATGAGCACCCGTGAAAAGCCTTTGACTAGTATGTCAGTCTCTCGTGTGACTCCTGGATTTACAGAGCCAGCAGGGAAGAAAATTTGCTCCCAGGTCACTCCATGGCCCCTCGCCTTACAGCCACCTGACCCAAAGCCTGGACCTGCATAAGGCAGTTTGGGAAGTCACCCGGCCAAAGGAGAGATCAGAAGTCCGATTCCTTGCAGGTTGTGGAGGCCGTAGAATTAGCATCTATGTTTGCATTGCCATAATCAGGAGTCGGCCCAGACATACAGTGAGGAATAAAGCTCTGGCAGGGAAGCTGCTACCTCTTCCAGGAAGTCTTTCCTGATTTCTCACCTAAAGTTGCCTCTCTCCTCCTCATGCTGTGAGCACCCTTGGACTATCATACCCACAAGGATGAACTCCTTCCTGGAGATCCGAGGTGTCCCTCTCGTGCCCAGCACAATGACTGGCACATGGTAGGTACAAATCAGTCAGAGATGGAGAGGTGACGCCTTCTTGGATGAGGACTTCAAATGAGCCCACCTCTGAAGGCTAGGTAATGGCCAGGGGTAACAGTCTGTGATTCTGTTCTGGGCATGCTGGCGGGGAGGGAGAAGGCTCTGTTTCTTCTCTCCTTCCTCACACTGTAAACTGCCCAACTGTAAGGAGAGTCATCGCTCTCTCTTCATTCCTGGCCGAATAAAATTTCATTACATCTTTTACTCACGCTACATAATAAATATTGACCAGATAGAGGACAGGGTTAGCTGATAAGACCGAGGAGAAAGGAGACAATCATACTTTGAACATTGGAAGAGATAAGGATCACTCTTCAGATGCTGTTTCTCTGGTTTTTATAAATTCCCGTTTGCCCTGAGAGCACTGTGTTCCTTGCTGTGGGACCTGGCTTAATCAATTTACTCCCCCAATTCAAGAACACGCAAATGAAACTGGGGCCTATTTTAGCCTGGCAAGGCCCTGAACAACTGGTTGAGGAGAAAGCCCTATTTCTGTTGGTGATCTTGTAAAATTTGTAGGAGAGGAAGAAATAGGTGTGGAATCGAAACTCTGGCTTGTGGGTGTCATCAACAGTGAACTGACAGACATTTATGAAGCCCCTCCAGTCCATACGGACTGAGCGCTGCTTCATTCCCGTAGACGATACCTACAATGTACTGTCTTGTTAGGATCTTGCAAAACTGGCAGCGATGCCCCTTCTGCACTTTGTTGGAAGGGTGGGCGCAGGGTACCGGCAGACAGAGAGCTCTTTAGCATCCGTGGGGCAAGGGGGCTGCGTCTCCTGCCAACATCAGCCAGGAGCTCCGGTCTGGTTCCTCCGAGGACTGGCTCTGTCCATTTGCATCTCTCTGGCACCTCTAGCACAAAGGATACACAGTTAACCAGAGCACAGCAAATATTTGTTGAGTCGAATTAAAAACCATTTGCCCACAGTATGTGGGGATCTTAGGGTACCAATTTTCTACAGGTAGGTAAACCGCAGACACACAAGTGGGTTACTCATGACACAACTCTGAGAGCAGTCTCTTCTCTGTGGGCTTTTGAGAGCAAGGTAGGGAAGGAGGAAAGCAAGAGAGAAAGGGATAGAAGGAGTAGAGGAAGGGAGAAAGAGAGAAGAGAGACAGGAGAGGGAAGAACAGAGGGTCGGAGGAAGGAAGGGTTGGAGGGATGGGAAGGAGGAAGGAGAGAGGCGAAAGGGAGGAAGAGAAAGGAGGAAGGGGAGACAAGAAGGTGAGGGAGGACGGGGGGAAGCGGAGAAGAAAACAAGGGAGGAGAGGCAAGAGGGAAGAAATAGCGTTCCTCGTCCATCTGAGTTTCTGACGCCACCCTGCTCCTCCGCCCAGCTTGGGCCTTAAAGACTCTTCACTGAGCCGGGCGCAGTGGCTCACGCCTGTAATCCCAGCACTTTGGGAGGCTGAGGTGAGAGGATTGCCTGAGCCCACGGGTTCGATACCAGCCTGGGCAACTTGGTGAGACCTCACCTCTAAAAAAAAGACTCTTCACTGAGACCCAGTCTGCTGGACCGGGCCCTCCCCCAAGCTGCCTCTACCTGCCCTCTGGGTGGCCCCAGCCACCTCCCTGTCTCCAAGCCCAGCCCAGAAATCAACTCCCTGAGCTGCTCAATCCTCTCAAGGGTTTCTGGACCAGCCTCCATCTAGAAGGCTCGGAAGCCTCTCACTCCCTGCCCACCCCAGCACACCCAGCCCCCGTGCCTCGCCCCGCCCTCCATAGGCCAGGCCATGATCCGAGGGCTGTAGGTATTTCCCTGCACCGCAGACCTCTAGGTGGGGGCCATTATTATCCTCGGTTAACAGAGGAGGAAACTGAGGCAGAGAAGGGTGAGACCTAATATACCCAGGGTCACACAGTTGGTGTTGGCAGATCCGAGGATGTGAACACGGAAGCCAGGCAGTGTCCATGGCTCCAGGACCCGTGCTCCTCACCCCCAGTCACACTGTCTGCCGGGCTGTGGGCTCAGACCAGGAGGGCCTGTGTGTCCTGAGGCAGGTCGCTTCGCCTCTCGGAGCCTACTTCCTGGAGCTGCCTTGCTGGACACGGGAGAGGATGACATAGGCTCTGTAGCTGCTGGGGACCTTTACTGTGTTTTCTCTTGGGGCTCCTGCCAGCCTACTGCACCTCAGTTGTGACATTAGCATTTCTTGGGCACACTTTGACTTTCATGGCATGGAAATTTATGGAAATATTCATTTGTGTTTGTTCTCCACACCTCCCTGCCTGCTCCATTTCAAGCAGGCTTTCGGCAAGCAGGGATTCGATGGAAACTTTCTGGGAGAACACTTTTAAACTATGGAAGAGACCACGGCAGAGAAGGGGGTGCTTGTGGGTGCCCTGCACCCGTTTGCCCTGGGGGCACAATGACCCCAGTGTCACTGGGGACTCCAGTGCTCTAGACGTGGCACAAAAGTCGTGGAACTGCTGACTCGAGGCAGCTTCAAGGACAGATGCCTCGGAGGTAACCCTTGGGACCACGAGGGCCTCCCATGCTCGGGTGCCAGGGCCAGATCAAGGCGCTGAGAACACCCAAGCACTGGGCACTTGAAGGTAGACCACTTCCATAGGTAACTCAAAATAGAAATAATATAGCTGGGCTCGGTGGCTCAGACTGTAATCCCGCACCTTTGGGAGGCTGAGGTGAGTGGAT
>NW_007123762.1:5189-12658 GCF_000164805.1 Carlito syrichta
AAAAAAAAAAAAAAAATAGAAATAATACTACAGCAGAAAGTAGGTATTACAAGGACCATCAATGTTCAGATTCTTTGCAGATGCTTTTCTCCCAGCTTTAATTAAGTATAGTATGCATACATAAAATCTATTCATTCGCACTATAGTCTATAGTTCGCTGAGTTTTGGCAGTTTTCTACAGGTGTACACAAACCCCCATCACAATAACAGAACATTTCCATCCACCAGAAAGTCCCCTCTCACCCCTGTGCAGCTGATCCCCAGCCCAGACCCTGGCCCCAGGCAGCCACGGATCACCTTGCTTTCAGCATAGTTTTGCCTTTAGAATTTCTTATAACTGGACGCATACTGTATGTAGCCCGCCATGTCTGGCTTCTTTGACTTAGCAAGGTTATTTTGGCATTCACTTGTCTTGTTGCATGTACTCATAGTTCTATCCTTTTTACTGCTGGACAGTGTCCACAGCATGGATTTACCACCACCTTTTCATTCATTTGTGGATGAAGGTTTGCACGGTTTCCAGTTTTTAGCTATTATAAAAAATACTGCTGTGAACATTTGCATACAAGTCTTCGTGTGAACAAACATTTTAGTGTATCTTGGGTAAGTACATAGGACACTTTATAAGACACCAGGCTGCACCTATAGTCCCAGTGCTTTGAGAGGTCAAGGCAAGAGGATCACTTGAGGCCATAAGTTTGAGACCAGCCTGGGCAACAGCAAGACCCCATCTCTGAAAAAAAAATTTTTTTTTTAATTAGCTGGGCATGGTGGCATGCATCTGTGGGCCCCAGTTACTCTGGATGAGGTGGAAGGATTACTTGAGCCCAGGAGTTCAAGTCTGCAGTGAGCAATGATCACACCACTGCCCTCCAGCCTAGGTAAAAGAGTGAGACCCTGTCTCTAAAAACAAAACAAAAAGATGCTCCCTACCTCTCCTCCCAAGTGACTGTGCCTCTTTGCATTCCCACCAACGAGGTAACCAACACTTCACCAACACTTAGTGTTGTCAGCCTTTTTCATTTTAACCATGTACTGAGTGCATGCACAGTGGCGTCTCGTTATAGTTTTAATTACAATTCCCTAGGGACTAGTGAGGTTGTGTATCTTTTCATGTGTTTGTGACTCATTCATAAATCCTCTTATAAAGAGGCTGGCCCAATCATTTGCCCATGTTTTTATCCATACAGATGTCCAGTTTTCCCAGCACTATTTTGTATTATTTTATCCTATCTTAGGCAATTAAAAGTAAGCCACATCAGGGTGCAGTCCTCGAGACATTATAATAGACAAATGCCAAGGCTGTTGTAGAAACGAGACCAGAACGCATAATCCAGCTGATACTGTTCCCCCAGGAAATTCCTTGAGCTGGTTTGTATTGTTCACCCACTGTCTTGAGTCATTGCCTGATGAAAAGGAGCAGAAATGAGCATTCCCCTGCTTGGTCTACTGGAAAAGAAGAAGTCGCAGCACTGCAAACCTTCCATGGACCTGTGTTCATTAAGGACCTGCCTGAATTCAGAGAAATGCAGATAATAATAGCCTTTATCACAGATCACAGTAATTACTTGTCTAATGTCTCTTTCCTACTG
Organism: Carlito syrichta; assembly: GCF_000164805.1. NCBI lineage: Eukaryota > Metazoa > Chordata > Mammalia > Primates > Tarsiidae > Carlito > Carlito syrichta. Next base: position 6,782 of record NW_007123762.1, read on the forward strand.
GTCTCTGAGTGCTGTGAGGGTTGGCTGGGACCGTGCCTATATTAACACAGGGCAGTCTGAAAAGACTTTTTAAATGATGGCTATAATTTTCACCTAGCAGCTCGGCAATGACTGTAAAATATTGACAGTAGCCAGCACCAGAAAGGGTGTGTAAAAAAGAGCACTCTTGACAACTGATGATAGAAGTCAGTATGAATTGGTCCAACTTTTATAACGTTTCTGGGAAGTGTTCTAACAATAGTGTAATATGTTATTGATTGATAGAACTGAAGCCTTCATGTCTTTAACTGTACTAAAATAACCCAGTGAGGATTCGGTCAAACAAACTCTAAAGCCTCCGTAAGGGAATCCTCTACAGCCACTAAAAAGGATAATGACTAAGCCACGAAAAGGATAATGACTAATGTTCTAACACAATATTTATATACGCTTCTGTGTTTTGCATAAATAAGCAAGCATAACTATATTTATACAACAAAGTGTTAATAGTAGTTATTCCTGGGTAGTGAGACTTATTATTTTTGAGTCGGGGGTCTCACTCTGTCTCCCAGGTTGGAGTGCAGAGACCCAATCATAACCTCAACTTCCTGAGCTCAGGTCATCCTTCCACCTCACCCTCTCAAGTAGATAGGACTATAGGTGCACACCACCACACCCAACTAATTTTTTTTATTTTTTTGTACAGACAAGTTCTCACTACGTTGCCTAAGCTGGTCTCAAACTCTAGGGCTCAAGCAATTCTCCTGCCTTGGCCTCCCAAAATGCTGGGATTACAGGCCTGAACCACCACACCAGCCAAGACTTCTTAATTGATTTACTATTTTGTCTAAGTGTTTTTAAAAGAGAATATATTATTTTTAAAGAGGAAATATAGCTATTTTCACACTCAGAAGGAAAAGTATTCTGACCAATAAGATAAAGTTTCTTAAATCATCAAAACCCAACTTACACCCCTATTTCTTCCATGAAGCTTTCCCTAATTATTTCAGCCTATAGAGTTCTCTTCTGCTTATAAGAATTAATCCCAGCCGGGCTCGGTGGCTCAGCCTGTAATCCCACGCCTTTGGGAGGCTGAGGTGAGTGGATTGCCTGAGCCCGCGGGTTCGAGACCCGCCTGGGCAGCGAGACCTCATCTCTACAATAAATCAAAAAATCAGCCGGGCGTGGTAGCGCATGCCTGTAATTCCGGCTACTCGGAAGGCTGAGGCGGAAGGATCGCCGGAGCCCAGCGGGTCTAGGTTGCGGTGGCCGGGAGCGGACACTGCACTCCAGTCTGGGCGACAGAGTGAGACTCCAACTCAAAAAAAAAAAAAAAAAAACGGCTAGGGGAGGGAAGGGCATACCTCATTAACAGGGGTACCTGAAAGATCAATGTTTGTATACCTAACCCTGAATTGTACCCCACATCTTTATCATAAAAATTTAAAAAAAAGAATCCCTCCTCTATAATTTAGCACATATACACTGTCATACACTCTCCAGCTGTAGAGTCATTTTGTGAGCTGTGCCCGGTCTCCTTGGCCACACCGTGTCAGCTCATGCAGGATGACTGTTGGAACCTGCTGTCATGGAACCTGATGCAATGCTGGCCACACAGCCCATGACCCACAAGTCCTTCCTGATACGTTGGAATGGCCTCTGCTTGCACACCCCCTCTGCGGAGATTCTGCTGAGCCCTTTATGCAGAATCCCACTGATTCTCATCAGTCAGAAAGGACAGCACGAGAGCATCCCTTTACCCAAGGGACAAAACTGAGCCTCAGAAAGATCACGGGCCTCACTTGCATTCACACACCACTGTCATGTGCCGGAAGTGGGATTTGAGCTGGTCACATGGCACCATGCCCATGCTTCGGAGAGTATCAACCGCACGTATTTTCCACAAGCACCCTGTGAGTGTCTTCTCCAAGTTTCGTCAAGATCCATCCCTAAGGAGCTTGGAGCCAGGTCAGAGAAGAGCAGGGGAGACCACTGGGCACAGGGAGTCACTGAAGCCTTCCCACCCCGCACCAGGCTTGGACTTGGTGCGCTGCCGTGCTGACGTTCAGTCTCCATCACGCAGGTCCAGTCCTGTGACTTGGGCGTCCTGTTGTCCTTCCCCAAATACTTGTGTCAAGGGAGGAGTAAGAGGGGTCTGTAAATAATTGGAGCCAACAGTTCTCACCTTTGTCTTTTTTCCCCCAAGTGTAGCAAAAACCACACCCTCAGAGTCAAACATCTCTCCCTCTGGAGATGAAGAGCTCTCTAGAAACGCGGGGCCAGAGCCCTGGGAGGACCCAGAGCTTTGAGAGGTGGCAGGAGGTCCAATAATAAGAATTGAGTATTCAGGGTGAGAGATTTCTTTTCCCTAAAATGATCCCTTGTGTTATGTGGGCAGCCTGAGAAATATTTGTTAGATATTTGTTCCTAAAGTGCAAACTCCTGTGTGTCACAGGAAATGAGCAAAGTTAAACAGCATAGTAAAAACGTAGTGAAAAGATTCATTGAAAAACAAAAAGATAAAGGGTTACACTTCTAGCTGGGCTTGGTGGCTCAGCCTGTAATCCCGCACCTTTAGGAGGCTGAGGTGAGTGGATTGCCTGAGCTTGCAGGTTCGAGACCCGCCTGGGCAACTTGGCGAGACCTCCTCTCTACAATAAATCAAAAAGTCAGCCAGGCGTGGTAGCGCACGCCTGTAGTTCCAGCTACTTGGAAGGCTGAGGTGGAAGGATCGCCGGAGCCAACAGGTTGAGGCCGCGGTGGCCGGGAGCGTGCCACTGCCCTCCAGCCTGGGCGACAGAGTGAGACTCCAACTCAAAAAAAAAAAAAAAAGCATTACACTTTACCATATATAAAAAGTTCATATGGACAACTAAGATAACCCCACCAAGACTCCAATAGACATGAAAAAAAAAGGGTTGGAATATTTTTTTAAACACATGAAACAGAAATATCTCTGGTGAATAGAGTAGCCAGAGGTGTTCAACTCTGATAGATACAGAGAGACCAACCAGAGACAGTGAGGCACCATTTTGGTCTATCACATCCACAAAGATTTTTGTTAAATGATTCATCTCCCTCGATGCTGGAAGGGTGGTAAGAAGGAACCCCCATGTGTTGCTGGTGGAAGCAACTGGAACAATCCCTTCGAGGTGCCCTTCGAAAGTCCTTCCCCCAGCAACAGGGCTGGGGCAGCACAGTGTGGTTACCAGAAGAGGGGGCTTCGGAGTCAGGCACACCTGAATGTGCCCCTAGTGCGTCACATAACATAATCAAACCTCAGTTTCCTCATCTGTAAGACGGGAATCGTTACACATACTCTCAGACGGTTGTGAGGATCACACAGGCCTACCTCACTCAGACCCATCGGGGTACCCAGAGCACGTGTTGTGTCAGGAGCTGGTGATGCAAAGAAGCTGAACTGGCAGAGAACCCATGCGAGTGGTGGCCGCAACAAAGCCCAGTGGCCGTGCCCACTGGACTGGTCGTGCGCTATGATTTCCACTGTCGCTGTCTTCCCTTCTTCCAGCTGGTTTCTGGGCCTTTTACCAGTTGTCTTAGTGTTTCTCTGAGCTACCCATTACCCTCCCAATAAGTGCCTCTTTTGCCTAAATCATAATTTCTGTTGTCTGCAGCTAAGAACCCTGAAGCTGCAGATTACAAAAGCCGGAGGGAGAGGGAGACATAGCTGGGCCACCAGTGTCCAAGGGGAACCAGCCTATGTCCTCCATTTTTACCCATCCTTGACCCAGGCAGCAAGCTAAAAGGAAGATGCCACAGGCCAGCTGCAGAACTATATCATTCTGTCACCTAAGTCCCTTTGTTTTTCCTGCAGCATAGTGACCCAGCAGGCCTAAACCTGACAGGGTTGAGCTAGGTGGATGAGAAGCCAGGAGACCTAAGCCCAGTCTCATCCACCTCTAACTAGGTGTGTGACTTACGGGAACTGGCCTGTGCTCCCCTGAAATTCCTGTGTTAAGCCCTAACCCCGATGTGACTATATTTGGAGACAGCCTTTCAAGGAGATAGTTAAGGGTAAAGGAGGCCCTGAGGGTAGATCCAATTCAGTAGAACTAGTGGCCTTATAAAAAGAGAAAACTGGGCTCAGTGGCTCAGCCTGGAATCCTGCGCTTTGGGAGGCCGAGGTGAGTGGATTGCCTGAGCCCGCGGGTTCAAGACCCTCCTGGGCAACTTGGCGAGACCTCATATCTACTTAAATCAAAAAAACTAGCCGGGCGTGGTAGTGTGCGCCTATAGTTCCTGCTACTTGGAAGGCTGAGGCAGAAGGATCGCTGGAGCCCAGCAGGTCGAGGCTGCAGTGGCCGGGAGCGGCCACGGCACTCCAGGCTAGGTAACAGAGTGAGACTCCAACTCAAAAAAATAAAATAAAATAAAAAATAAAAAGAGGAAGAGGTACCAATGAATCCCTCTCTCCCCCAACTTCCTCTCTCTTCCTCCCTCCCTCCTTCCTTCCCTCCCCCCCCCTTGCATACACACAGGGGAAAGGCCCTAGGAGGACACAATAAGGCAGCTATCCACCAGCCTTACCAGATACCAGCCCTGCTGGCACCTTGACCTTGGACTTCCTGTCTTCAGAACAGCGAGAGAGGAAATGTCTATGGTTTGGGCCGCCCAATCTAGGGTCTTTTGTCCTTGCAGCCCAAGCAGAGGAATACGGTGACCTTGGGTCCATCACTTAGGAGAGGATTGTCACGTTGAGAGTCCCCAGCACCTTTAGGCATCCTACATGACAGGTCCTTCCCACTCAAGGTGGGGACGCTCCCCCAGCATGCTTTGCAGCTAGCTTGTGGCTAGGCCCCAGCTCTGCCAAGCAGATGGGCACTCTGTGTGGTGCAGGTGACGACAGAGGAGTCCGGCTCTTGGGCAGCTGTGAGGAGTTTACAGGAACCAGCGTAGGTTCATCCATGTTACCACAACCTTGGTGGCTTCAAACAACAGGAACATATTCTCTCACGGTCTGGTGACCAGAAGCCTGACATCGAGGTGTTGGCAGGGTCGTGCTCCTCTGGAACTCTCTAGGGAGGAGTCCCTTGCTGTCTCCCACTTCTGGCGGTTCCCAGCATTCCTTGGCTTGTGGCTGCATCTCTCCAGTCTCCTCTGTCTCAGTCTTCGCATGGCCGTCTCTGTGTCTGTGTCCCTTATAAGGATGCAGGACACTTCTTTTCTATCTCTTGCTATTGCATTTAGGGCTCATGCAGATAATCCAGGACAATCTCTTCCTGAGATCTTGAACTTTATACATCTGCAAAGACATTTTTCCAAATATGTTCACATTCACACGTTCCAGGTGTCAGGACGTGGGCATATCCTTTTGGTGGCTACCATCCAACCCACTGCAGATGGTAATAGTGACGTATTTCCTGGAGCAGCTCCCAAGGCCTTTGTTTCCAGTCAAGTAGACACATATTTGCTTCTCTGACCCTCCTGGAATTTCTACAAGCTGCTTAAGATCCTTTAGAATATTCATTTTCAGCCGGGCGTGGTGGCTCAAGCCTGTAATTCCAGCACTTTGGGAGGCCAAGTTGAGAGGACTGCTTGAGCCCAGGAGTTCAAGGCGAACCTGGGCAACTTGGAAAGATTTTGTCTCCACAATAAATAAAAAAATTAGGCAACCCCTTCAGGTCCCCTCCCGCTGCGGGAGCTTTCCTGTTCGCTCAATAAATCTTGCTTTTCTTTTTTTTTTTGAGTCGGAGTCTCACTCTGTCGCCCAGACTGGAGTGCAGTGGCCGCTCATGGCCCCCGCAGCCTCAACTTGCTGGGGCTCCGGTAATCCTTCTGCCTCAGCCTTCCAAGTAGCTGGAATTACAGGTGCACGCTACCATGCCTGGCTAATTTTTTGATTTATTGTATAGATGAGGTCTCACCAAGTTGCCCAGG
>NW_007123762.1:12957-15079 GCF_000164805.1 Carlito syrichta
AAAAAAAAAAAAAAGAAAGAAAAAGCGGGTGGGATGGCAAAGGCTGGTAAACCCCCATAACCTTGGAATGCAGCCCCTTCTCTGTGGATCAGATGTTAATATTCAAGATATGAGATAATCTCTTTATGGTAATGAGGATCCCAGGCTCCGAAAATGAAATTAAGAATGCTGATCAGCAAGGGGCGAGCAGCAAGAACTAATTGCACACAGCAGGGTGGAGGTTTTCAGGGCCACGGAAGTGGGAGCCACGGTGCTCACGTGAGAGCCGAAGCCGCGGGCGTCAGAGTTCCGTGGCGCTGAGGGTCAGAACTCTGGTCCCGTGTGGCCACCAGCGACCTGTGTCCCGAAGCAAGTCATTCCCTTCCCCGGGTCTCATAGCTGCATGAGATAAAGCCTGAGAAAGCAACAGGGCAGTACACAAGGGTTAGGGTCTGTTAAGTTGAAAGAACTGAAGTCGCCACTCTCAGCAGGAACATTCTGTGTGGAGAAAGGACTTGCATTTTCTCCCTGTTTTAGTTGTAATATCGGTGCCATTTGGCTAAGACCATGCCTCCTTTTGAGTAGTGCTGAATGAAGCTCAGCAGGGTTGTACTTCAACAAAACCAGTCATCACGTACTCAATTTTGGTGACTCCTGACCACATAGCTACGTGAGGAACATTCGGGTACAGGACTCCAAATCCAACCAGCTTGAGAAAAAGGGACTTTATTGGCCTCTGCATTGGGGATCCCCAAGCTGGCTTCAGACAGGACTGGATTCAAGATTCTTAATTTCTTAAGGACAGTGCCTCTTTCCAGACTGTCTTTGGTGTTATCATTCTCAGGCAGTCGTCGCCTTCTCCAGGCTGCCCTCCAAGCTCAGCATCCACTGTGGAAAGAATGCCCCCCTCCTTCCCACCTGCTCCAGGTGGGTCCAGAGCTGCATTCCAAGGAGCACCGCTCCACCCTCACCAGCCACTGTGACCAGAGAACGTGGCATAGATACCATGTTCTACTCTGGAGCCAGAGGTGGATTCAGCTCCACCCACATCACATGCCCAAGGGTAGGGCCAGGGCGATTCCCCAAGAGGTCTCCCACCTGAGGGGCCGAGATGATTCCGCTGTGAGAGAAGGATGCTGCACGGATTCATTTCCTCTCGCTACTGGAACAAGTGACCACAAACAGTGGGTTGAAACAACACACCTGCATCAGCTTATAGTTCTGGAGTTCTGAAGTCCAAAATCAGCCCCAGGGGACTAAAATCAAGGTGTTCCTTCCAGAGGCTGTAGGGAAATTTGTTTCCTTTTCTAGCTTCTGGAGGCCACATGCATTTCTTGGCTCTTGTCTCCAGTCTTCCATCTTTAAAGCCACAGCATAGCGTCTTCCAGTCTCTGTCTTCTTTCTGTTTCTCTCTCTCTGTGTCTCTGTCTTTGTCTCTGTCTCTGTCTCTCTCTGTCTCTGTCTTTCTCTCTGTCTTTCTCTCTGTGTGTCTGTCTCTGTCTTTCTCTGTGTCTTTCTCTGTCTCTGTCTGTCTGTCTTTGTCTCTGTCTCTGTCTCTCTCTGTTTGTCTGTCTCTGTCTTTCTCTTTGTCTCTCTCTGTCTCTCTCTGTCTGTTTCTCTCTCTCTTTCTCTCTCTCCCTAACCCTCCTGCCTCCCTCTTACAAGGACCTTTGCTATTACATCAAGTCCACCCAGATAATTCAGGATAATCTCTCCATCTCAAAAACCTCATCTTAGTCACATCTGCAACATCTTTTGCCATGCAAGGTGACATAATCACAGGTTTCATGGATTAGGATATGATCATCCTTGGGAGGCCATTTTCAGCCTAGCACACGTGACGGGAAATAACAGGTATTCTTTACGGTGTCAACACCTGTCCATAACTTACAGGCATCAGTAAAGATCTGTTGCTAGCAACAAATGACATGTATGAGAGGGTACCCCCAAAAAACCCAGAAATATCTTTTAGAGGACGGGCCACTTGTAGAACAGGTGTCCCCCAACTGTTGGGAGCCGGGCTCGGTGGCTCAGCCTGTAATCCCACACCTTAGGGAGGCTGAGGTGAGTGGATTGCCTGAGCCTGCGGGTTCAAGACCCGCCTGGGCAACTTGGCGAGACCTCATCTCTACAATAAATCAAA
>NW_007123762.1:15099-17672 GCF_000164805.1 Carlito syrichta
CCACACCTATAGTCCCAGCTACTCGGGAGCCTGAGACAGGAGGATCACTTGAGCCTAGGAGTTGGAGGCTGCAGTAAGCTATGATCATGCCACTGCATTCCAGTCTGGATGACAGTGAGACCCCGACTCAAAAAAAAAAAAACCACATCATTTTCCATGTAGATGTATACAGGTATAATTTACAATACTGACCCCATATTAAGACATTTGCATCGGTTCGAGACCCACTTGGGCAACTTGGTAAGACCTCATCTCTACAATAAATCAAAAATGAGCCGAGCGTGGTAGCGCGCGCCTGTAATTCCAGCTACTTGGAAGGCTGAGGCAGAAGGATCGCCGGAATCCAGCAGGTCAAGGCTGCGGTGACCGGGAGCAGCCACTGCCCTCCAGTCTAGGCGACAGAGTGAGACTCCAACTCAAAAAAAAAAATTGTTGTGAGCAGCAGAAAAGTATCTCAATGGAAGTATTACACCAAATGGAGAGTACTTTGAAGGTGACTAAAGGTTAAACATGTAAGAACAAATGCGCAATTTTTCATAAATAAATCCCAGTTTCTTGGGGGTCCCCCGCTTGTAGTAACAAGTTTGCTGGACCTCAAGTCTGAAGATAAAATTTTAAGTCCAAGTTCTGCCATCAGCTAGCTCTCTTTGACTCGATTTCTTTGTATAATGGACATACTTACCTCAATCACTGAATTTTCACAACATAACATTCATGAAAGTATGTTTACACTATAAACCAGCAGACAAATGCAGGTCATTATCCTTTATGGAATGCAATGGAGTAGATGAGACTTCTCTCCCCAGAGAGAGGAAGGTTCCACCCAGAGCAAAGCGGTCATTCATCAGGTCTGGATATTGAAATGACGCCAAAAGCCAGGATTTGAGCCGGGTGTGTTGGTGCACACCTCTAGTCCAGGCTTCTTGGGAGGCTGAGGCAGGAGGATCACTTGAGCCCAGGAGATTGAGGCTGAAATGAGCTATGACAGTGCCACTGCCCACCAGATGTTCCAAGAGAGAAAAGGATTGTCTCTACTTCTTTGGCTCCCATTCTGGCCCTGTGGTCCCGTTATATGACCATTAGGTCATAGAATGTGTTCACATGTTAACAGGCAGAACTGGCTGCCCAGGTGCCAGAGTTTCAGTCCGGATGTGATGTTGTGGCTGTGAAGACGTGGGAAGACTTGGGAACGTGAAGACACGTTCTGACCTCAGTGGACTGTGGGAAGGACACGTGAGAAGGCGGCGGAGTGAGCAGGTCAAGTGCAGAGTTCTTATACCCTCGCCCACCCCTGCCTTGGGACCAAGTCACAGAAGGATGATCCAACTCAAAGGGCATTTAGGTCACTGGGCAGTGGGAGGGCCACATCATACTCCCCATGGGACTCCTGGCATGGTCACCTCCGGCACAGGGCGGCAGCGCATGTGGGAGGAGCATGTAGCTGGCTAGACGGCCTGCCACACCCCTCCACTTCCCGTGGCCTCTCTGGGAGGTGCAGGCTCCAGAGAGTAAATGGCCTCAGCAAGACCTCGACCCTACTGTGGCTCAGTGGCCCCCAGCCCAGGATCAAGAAGACACACGTGGATCTGAGGCCCACGCAGAGCCAGCTAGAGCCTGCTCACTAGGTGGGCCTTGGCTGGCATCTGGGAACTTGAATTTGGGCCAGGTTCTGGCCAGTCCAGACTAACAAGAGTGGCTTACCGTGCCTGCACGCTGTCCAAGCAATGCAGTTGTGCTGAACTTTGACCTTCCTCGGTCTGGAATTGTGGTGTGGGCTATCCAAGATGCCCACGTACTTGACCTTGGTAAAATCCCTGGCTTGACCTCTAGGCTCAGGGGCACTTCCCCGAGATAGCGCTTCCAAGGTGTTGTCACAGTTCTTCGGGTTGAGCCAAGTACATCCCTTGTAGCTTCTGGGAGGCCCACCCTTGCATCTCCTGGCCACGCCCCGCCTGCCTTTTCCCGTTACTGGTTTTGTTTTGTACCCATTCACTGTAATGACTCGTACCCAGGAACATGATGAGGACTAAATCTGACCTTTTTTAAAATCCAAATTCCCAAGAGGCTTGGGGAGTCACACCTGATAAGAACTCACCAGACAGAGACTTTTATTTTTGTCTTTGAGTCAGAGTCTCGCTCTGTCACCCAGACTGGAGTGCAGTGGCACAGTCACAACCACCACATCCCCAACCTGCTGGGCTCAGGCAATGCTTCCATCTCAGCTTTCCAAGCAACTGGAGCTATAGGCGTGCACCACCATCCCCAGCTAATTTTTCGATTTATTGTAGAGACGAGGTCTCACCATGTCTCAGGCTGGTCTCAAATCCCTGGGCTCAGGCAGTCCTCTGGTAAGGCCTCCCAGAGTGCTGGGACTACAGGCATGAGCCACCAAACCCAGGCTGGACAGGGTTTTATGACCCTGTTGCTTTCTAACCTGACTCTGGCCTAACATCTTAACTTCATCTACATATCAACAAACCTGGAGCCTCTGTCCTTTTTTTTGTTTTTGCTTTTGTTTTTTTTGAGTTGGAGTCTCACTCTGTCACCCAGACTGGAGTGCAGTGGCCGCTCCC
>NW_007123762.1:17692-22932 GCF_000164805.1 Carlito syrichta
GAGATGAGGTCTCGTCAAGTTGCCCAGGCGGGTCTCGAACCCACAGGCTCAGGCAATCCAGTCACCTCGGCCTCCCAAAGTGCTGGGATTAAAGGCTGAGCCACCAAGCCTGGCCGCCTCTGTCCTTTTCTCAGCAAAACATCTTATCTCCTGGTAAGAGCTACGTATATTGCTGGTCAAGACATCTTTGAGTCCTCCTATGACTTGCATGCCCCAACTTGGAAACGTCCCTCCTCCCTGGGCCAAACCAATGAGAATCTCACATGGGTTGCTGTATCATTTGTTTGTAATTTTTGCCACCCTAAAAGTGTACATAACCAAACTGCCACTCGGCCACAGTGGTCACGCTCTCAGGACCTCCCGAGGATGGGTGTATCCGGGCCTAAGTCCTCAAGCGTGGCTCAAAAACAAACCATCTTAAAATATTTTAGAGTTTGGGATATTTTCATCAACAATACTATATGCAGACTCCGAGAGTCCGCCTAGCAAACCTTCAAGTCCCTGACCCAGGCCCTTCTCCCCTGCCCCCAAGATGTCACTCGAGCCCTCTGCCACATACCCAGACAACTCGTACAGAGCCGCACGTGTGGGCAATTCTGAACGGCTGAGTACCCATCTCTTCAAGAGGCTGTGGACATTATCTGTTGGACTAAATTGTGATTTCTCTTCTTCTTGCCAGTCACTGCATTTGGGGGGTACATCTATGTGTCATGTGAAAAAACCCTCCAGTCCGTTGTTATTGTTGCTGCAAAATGTCCCCTTCTCACCTTTCTCACGTGCCCACCTCTCCCTACCCAGTCAGTGGGGACGCAGTGATCCGTTTATGCAAATATGGGGCTCTCCCTCACCAGGCCAGCTCCTGGGACGCCCCCAGCACCAACCCCATGCCTAGAGCCACCTCGGTTCAACTCTGGTCTCATCGTTTCTGTAGCTCTCTGTGTGTGTGTGTGTGTGTGTGTGTGTGTGTGTGTGTGTGAGTGTGTGTGTGTGCGCGCGCACGTGCGCGTGTGTGTGCGTATGCGTGCGTGTGTGTGTATGTGTATGTGTGTTTGTACAAGGGAGGACCTCAAAAAACCCAGAATTTATTTATGCAAAATTGTGTATTTATTCTTACATGTTAAAACTTCAGTCACCATTTGATGCAATTAACCTATCAAGATGCTTTCTTCCACCGCTCAAAACAGTTTCTAAACTTGTCAATTTGGATGCCTTTTAGTGTTTCTGCTGTTATCTTCTCTTCCACGCTAGCAAAATGTTTCCCTGTGAGGATTTTTTTCATATGGGGAAACAAAACAACAAAAAAAACTGCTCAGGGTGAGATTGGGTGAATAGAGAGGGTGGGGCACGGAGGTCATGCCCCACCCTCTCTGAACACTTAGCTTGGTGAACTGCTGAACACTTAGCTTGGTGTGGGCAGGTAGCTCATAAATCACCCATCATGAAATTCACAAACATGTTGAAAGAACCTCGAAAAAAAAATTCACTGAAGCCGAGCACAGCTTCTCTTAACAACCCTAGCTAGTACATTGATGCCAATGGGATCCTAGAACACTTACTAGTGGGCGAAGCCTGTACTACAAGGGGCTCGCCCTCCAAAAAATAATTCCATTTTTTGGGTCCCCCTCGTATACACACACACACACACACACACACACACACACACACACACACACACATGCATATATATGTACTTTTTTTGTTTTGAGTTGGAGTCTCACCCTGTCACCCAGGCTGGAGTGCAGTGGCTCGCTCAGGGCCACCACAACCTCGACCTGCTGGACTCAGACGATCCTTCCGTCCCAGCCTTCCAAATAGCTGGAACTACAGGTGTGTGCTACCATGCCCAGCTTTTTTTTTTTTTCTTTTTGATTTATTGTAGAGATGAGGTCTCACCAAGTTGCCCAGGATGGCCTCAAACCCCTGAGCTCAGGCAATCTTCTCACCTCAACCTCCCAAAGTGCTGGGATTACAGGCTTGAGCCTCTGCTCCCAGCCTATATGCATTTTTTTGTTTAACATATATGTGTATAGATATATATGTTTGGTGGCCTTTGCTTCCTTATCTGTCAAATGAGACTTGGAATGACAAAATGCCTATATTCTTGACCACTGCATGTTAAAATTGCATAGTGTGTGTGTGTGTGTGTGTGTGTGTGTGTGTGTGTGTGTGTGTGTGTGTCAGCACAGATAAATGTATGCTGAGCATATATTGCATTCCTCAGTAGGCTCAGGAATTTTTTATTTTGCTTTTCATTTTTTTATTAATTATCCTTAATAAAATCCACAAATCCTCATAAAGAAATTATATTTGTATATAGACTCATTACAAATTTAATTTTGTTTGACCATGGAGAATAAAGTTTGTATTTGTCCATTTGTGTCTTGGTGGGTCAAAAGTAAATCACTTCAGCATTAAAGGTTTGGCCAATGGGAAAAAGTTTCCAGCAATTCAGGGCTGCTGCACAGTTGATATCTGTGAGCATGGGCCCAGTAGGTCTCAGAAGTCCCTGCCAGCTTAATGGACCAGGACTTTTCATTTGGAATTCACTCCAGGCAGGTGTCTGGATCAGAAAGTTCCTTTCCAATGCTATAATTTCATGTTTCTTAGATAGTAGTACTCTCTCATTAATGCTTTCATTTTTAGGAAATAAATAAAAGAATAAATGTTTGGAAAAAACAATCCAGTACCCAAATTTGAACAAACTAAACAGATAAAACGAGGAAAAGTGACAGAAAGAAACATGGTCTTCCTGTATTAATTCATAAAAGGATTTTTCAAAAGAGCTAGTTTATCCAGTACATGTATGAGGGGAACTCAAAAAAACCCCAGAATTTATTTATAAAAAACTGTGTATTTATTCTTACATGTTTACACTTCAGTCACCTTCAGAGTACTCTCTGTTTGATGCAGTACACCAATAGAGACACTTTTTCTACTGCTCAAAACAGTTTTTGAACTTGTCAATTTTGATGCCTTTGAGCGTTTCTGTTGCTTTTTTGTTTGTTTGTTTGTTTCACCTCTTCCACACTGGCAAAATGTTTCCCTTTGAGGACTTTTTTCATCTGGGGAAACAAACAAACAAACAAAATCACTCAGGGAAAGATCAGGTGAATAGGGAGGGTGGGGCACAGGAATCATGTTGTTCTTGGTCAAAAACTGCTGAAAGCTCAGTGAGGTGCGGGGCGGTTGCACCCATAAATCACCCATCAAACCCTCTTGACCTGGCTAACATAATCTAGCCACACTGGCCTTGTCTAATGTGCTTTGAACACACCAACCCGTTCCTGCCTCAAGCCTTCTGCGGCCACTGCCTCCCCTGAGCTGCCTCTCCTGGGTCTGCACATGGCTGACCTCTCGGTACGTCAGTCTCAGCTCTGATGTCATTCCCTCACTGAGGCCTTTCCCCACGACCCTTTCTAGGCAGTGTCTCTGCACCAACCAGCTTCACTGACAAACCCGATTGTATTCCCTTCAAAGTGACTCTCTCTTTCAGTGTTTTGTGTGCGTGTCTCATGACTCAAGAACACCAACTCCATCAAGGCAGGGGCTCAACCGCTTTGTTTAGAGTTAATTCTCCACGTGGGCGTAGAGTAGCTACTCAGGAAATGTTTGTGAAATACATGAATAAATGAACTTATCAACTCATTTTGTCATCAGGAATTTCAAATTAAAGTTATCAGTTCAATTTATCATCTGTACTCCTGGGCTCCCCACACAGTCAGCTGCACTGTCTTTGAACAGCATCTTTGCTGCGGAGATAAGGAAACAATTCATTTTCCCCGGAGCCTCATCAGGAGAGGCAGGGGAACAGAATTTGGACTTCAAAGGAGGCTGTGTTTGGCTCTGACTTTACTGCCTGAAGCAGAAACTGGCCCTAAACGAGCAGGGAAGAGAGAAATCAGCCAGGTTTTCATGGCCTGTGCTAACATGCAGTCTGGAAGTTTTTGAACTGAGTCTCTAGGGCGGCAGCCCCAGCTCCTGGCTGGTGTGGGTTGTGGCGGTCAAGATCACAGTCTGTCTCCTTTCCCCTTCTGCCACTTACTGGCTGTGTCAGTGCAGCGTGGGCAGGTTCCTCAAATCCTTGGTGCCTCAGTTTCCTCAGCTGTAAGTTGATACAGATAATGACAGCCCATCCACCGCAGGGTGTCGTGATGGTTAAATTAGTCAAGACATGTAAAGCGCCTTTTATGCTGGATATAGAATAAGCATGTAATTCGTGGAACGATGAGATGCCAGCCACTTCGAGTGTCTTTTCTGGAGGTCTTCTCAGTAACCCTGGAAAGGCAGCTCGGACTCCTTCCATTCCGCTGATGAGAACCAGAGGCTTGGAGAAGGTAAGTGTCTTGTCAATGCATGTCAAGTAATTGTATTATTAATTCTGAGACAGAGTCTTGCTCTGTTACCTAAGCTGGAGTATTGTGGCACAATCATAGCTCATTGCAGTCTCCTGGCCTCAAACAATCCTCCCACCTCAGCCTCCTGAGTAGCTAGGACTCCAGGCATGCAACACCACTCCTGGATCATTTTAAAAATTTTTCTGGAGAGACGGGGGCTTGCTGTGTTGCCCAGGCTGGTCTCGAACGCCTGTCCTCAAGCAAACCTCCCATCTCCACCTCCCAATGAGCTGGAATTGCAGGCGTGAGCCACTGAACCCAGCCACAAGTAAAGTTTATATGGGCTAAGACGTGGTGTAAGAGATCAAGATAGCAATTACCTTTGGGAAGAAGGAAGGGATTAGAGGTTAGGTAGGACTCCGGGGGCAGATCCCCGGGAGCTGAGAAGGCTCTATTTCTTCACCTGGGGACTGGTCACATAGGTGTGTTCCTTGTGATAACTCATTGAGGGGGACATTCATGGTCTGTGCATTTTCCTATACGTTATATTTTTATTTAAAAGTTTTAGGTTTTTACTGGGGATAGCTATCCTTTGTTTTAAACATTTGTTTCAGGATCAGTATTTAAGAAAATGTCTGTGATCACCCAAGTTGAAATTAAATGAGTTGCTGGGCTCGGTGGCTCAGCCTGTAATCCCGCGCCTTGGGAGGTGAAGTGAGTGGATCGCCTGAGCCCGCGGGTTCAAGACCTGCCTGGGCAACTTGGCGAGACCTCATCTCTACAATAAGTCAAAAAATTAGCCGGGTGTGGTAGCGCACACCTGTAGTTCCGGCTACCTGGAAGGCGGAGGCAGAAGGATCGCCGGAGCCCAGCAGGTCGAGGCTGCGGTGGCCGGGAGCGGCCACT
>NW_007123762.1:23241-32076 GCF_000164805.1 Carlito syrichta
CCTCAGCCTTCCGAGTAGCTGGAACTACAGGCACATGCTACCACGCCTGGCTAATTTTTTGATTTATTGTAGAGATGAGGTCTCGCCAAGTTGGCCAGGCGGGTCTCGAACCCGCGGGCTCAGGCAATCCACTCACCTCAGCCTCCCAAGGCGTGGGATTACAGGCTGAGCCACCGAGCCCGGCTGGGGAGTTTTTTTTAAAGCACACCACGATGAAACCCCAGCTCAAGTGGCAAAAGCCCACCTTAAAAAGGGCATTAGAAAAATAAGGCGAGCTCTGCTCCCGCTTCCACACCAGGCCCATCCAGCACCAAGGCCAAAGCTGTTTTCCTGCGTGGCTGTATGCCCGGTAGGGCCCGGCCTCCAGCCAAGCCCCCGAGCGGCCCAGATCCATCCAGCGTCCACATGGCTTTCCTTTGCCATTTTCCCCATTACCAGCACAGAAGACCTTTTTACAGCATAAGGTTCCTGAACGTAGCTGGAGCTGGAGCACAGGCTCGTGGGCTTCTAGGGAAGGCAGAGCAGCTTGGAGCTGCAGCCACAATTGCCAGGGACACAGCGTCCCAAAGCATCCCACCCCAGAGCCCTTGCATTTGATGTGAGTTTCCAGCCTCCTTTTACTATCTGGGCAGCAGCATCCCTACCTGGGCTGTATCTTCCTGGATCCTGCCAGGGCCCAGTACCCCATGCCCCACACATGGCAGTCATAAATTCACACACGGGCTCAGTCACACGCATCTTCACATGCACACCATGTGCTCACACATGCACACAGTCACATGCCTTCCCTGCACACTCACACCTCACTCATCAAGAACAACTCACGATAAAGACACGCCCCTTGCACACCTGGAGAGCCTTGAGAACCAGGGCAGCGTCTCTCAACACACGGTCCCAACATGGTCTCACCTTCGTCCTAGGTCACAGTCATCTGCGGTGTAAGAGTCTACACCCTCCTCGGCCAAACCCTACACTGACCAAAACAGAATCTGTGGCAGTGTGGCCCGGACATCTGCATTGTAACAAGGCACAGGTTGTTTTTACTCGCAACAAACCTGAGAGTCAGGGGTCTTTCTAGGGAAAAAAAAAGGCAGGAAGAGGTGATAGGATGCAAGCAAAAAATGCTTCTGAGTTTCGGGTGCAGAGATGAATGTGTGTCCACACCCCAGCCCACAAAAACTCCCACTTTGCTCTGGGCTCAACGAAGGTGGGTCTAGCTGAACTCAGAGGAAGTTGTGACAGGCAGCAGGACTAGAGAGGAAGGTGGGGTTGAGTTTTTCCTCTTCTTCCTCGGGAGTGGCAACAAAGATACCAAAAACTAGAAAAGAGAAGATACCACACTCTACAATAAGGTTTTTCCAGCTGGGCACAGTGGTTCGCCTCTGAAATTCCAGCACTTTGGGAGGCCAAGGCGGGAGGATCTCCTGACCCCAGGAGTTCAAGACCAGTCTGAGTACCTGAGCAACATACTGAGACCCCATCACTATTTTTAAATTTATTTTATTTACTTATTTTTTGAGTTGAAGTCTCACTCTGTCACCCAGGCTGGAGGGCAGTGGCACGCTCATGGCCACCGCAGCCTCGACCTGTTGGGCTCCTGCAATCTTTCCGCCTCAGCCTTCCAAGTAGCCAGAACTACAGACGCATGCTACCACACCCGGCTAGTTTTTTTAAAAATGTATTGTAGAGACGAGATCTCACCAAGCTGACTATATTTTTTTAAAAAAAGGTTATTTTTATTATTCTAGGAGCTTCTTGAGGGGTTTTAATACTGAATTGCTCAATTATCTTTTGCCGGATAATAAACTGTCCCACAACTGAATGACTAAAATGACAACCATTTTATTATAGCTCATGACTCTGTGGGTTGACC
The DNA here is from genome assembly GCF_000164805.1 of Carlito syrichta. Lineage (NCBI taxonomy): Eukaryota > Metazoa > Chordata > Mammalia > Primates > Tarsiidae > Carlito > Carlito syrichta. Next base: position 25,115 of record NW_007123762.1, read on the forward strand.
AGTTGGCCCATTTTTGCTGGTCTTGATGTCTCTCATGGGGCTTCAGTCTCAGGATGGCAGCTGGGGCTGGCGCATTCAAGCGGTGCCCCTTGCGTGTCTGACGCCACAGTGGGGACGGCTAGAGGACTGGGCCTCTCTCTCCCCGTGGTCTCTCCACCCAGCTAGCTGAAGTCTCTTCGCTTGGCTGCTGGGTCATAGAAAGGAGTGTTCCAAGAGAACAGAAGTCCTTCCTTTCCCTCAGACACAAGAGAACACAGTCGTTTAAGGGGGACACATTCCAAGAAAGGCGCAATTGGGTCACTTCACCGAATGAACATCTCAGAGTGTACCGTACTGACACATACCTAGACGATCCAGCCTGCTACACACCTAGGCTATGTGGCCTTCAGCCTGTCGTTCGGGCTGCTACACAGCTGACAGCTTGTGACTGCTGTAGGCAATGGGAACTTAATGGTAAGCATTTGTGTAGCTAAACATAGTTAAACATAGAAAAGGTTCAGTAAAAACACAGTGGTATAACCTTATGGGACCGCTGTTGTATATGCAGACATCATCGACCGAAACATCATCAAGTGATGACACATGATTGTACATACTACAGGATTGCATTATATCACATTCTAAAAAATGCAAACTAACAATAATAGCAGCAGCAAGCAGATCAGGGACTGCCCGGGCACTGGGGTAGAGAGCAGAGAGAAATGGATTCTATAAGGACGTAAGAAGGCTTCTGGAGGTGATGGGTATATTCTTTATCTTTTTTTTTTTTTGAGTCAGGGTCTCACTCTGTTGCCCAAGCTGGAGTACAGTGGCATGACGGTGGCCATTGCAATCTTGACCTGCTGGACTCAGGCAATCCTTCGGCCTCAGCCTTCCAAGTAGCCAGAACTACACAGTGTGTGCCACTACACCTGGTTAATTTTTTGATTTATTATAGAGATGAGGTCTCGCGAAGTTATTCAGGCTGGTCTCAGACCCCTGGACTCAGGCAATCCTCTCATTTTGGCCTCCCAAAGTGCTGGGATTACAGATGTGAGCCACTGTGCTTGGCCTATTCATTATCTTGATTGTGGCGATGGTTTCACAGATGTACAAATATAGCAAAACTCATCAAATTGTGCGGTTTATTGCATATCAATTATACTTCAATAAAGCTATACTGAAAATCATATAATACTATACAAAAAGAAAAATCAATATTGGTCTTTGTTTGGCAGCTCTTTGCAGCAGGAAAAGGTTTTTTTGTTTGCTTGTTTTGTTTTTTGAGTCAGAGTCTCACTCTGTCACACAGGCTGGAGTGCGGTGGCACAATCATGGCTACCACAGCCTTGACTTCCTGGGTTCAGGTGATCCTTCCAACTCAGCCTTCCAAGTAGCTGGAACTATAGGTGCACACCACCACATCCAGCTAATTTTTGTATTTATTGTAAAGATGAGGTCTCACCAAGTTGCTCAGGCTGGTCTCGAACCCCTCAGTTCAGGCAGTCCTCTCATTTTGGCCCCCAAAGTGCTGGGATTACAGGCATGAGCCACCGCACCTGGCAGAAAAAGTATTCTTGAATTTCATCATTTTTTTTTTTTTTGAGTTGGAGTCTCACTCCGTTGTCCAGACTGGAGTGCAGTGGCTGCTCCCGGCTACCGCAGCCTCGACCTGCTGGGTTCCAGCAATCCTTCCACCTCAGCCTTCCAAGTAGCTGGAACTACAGGTGCGTGCTACCACACCAGGCTAATTTTTGGTTTATTGTGGCGATGAGGTCTCGCCAAATTGCCCAGGCGGGTCTCGAAGCTGCGGGCTCAGGCAATCCACTCACCTCAGCCTCCCAAGGCGCGGGATTACAGACTGAGCCACCGAGCCTGGCTTTGAATTTCATCATTTACAAATATTACAAATCCTACACCAAGACATGTATTGGCAAAATCTGTTGACATATCAACCTGGAGGGAGAAGATATTGTTTCCAAGCTTACTGTACAAACCTCGTCAGCATCATTTGATATGTTATCAATACATTGACATATGCTGCATTCTCTGTGAGTGGAACCTTCTCACTTCCTCCCGCTGCAGCCTGTCACTGAAATTTCACTGCCATTATCAGATTCTCATCAACTGTGGGGCCTTTGCTTTTCTGGCAATAAATTCTGCTATCAGATCGCTTGCTTCCTATGCCTGAGTCTCACTTGTTAACGAAAGATTTACCCCTTTCTTTGAGACTCCAATAGCCATTTATAACAGCCTCTTGCCTTAGCAAGTGGCCATGGCCTGTAGGCCGTGGTCCTTTCGGTGGGCGGGGCCACTGTTGGCCTTGAGAGCTGTTTCCCACAGAGGTGCACAGTGGGACAGGGCCGTGTGGCTGACGTGAGCACAGACCTCACTGAAGAGTGGCTGTCATCACAAGGCACAACTTCCCCGTGTCCTGAAGACTGTTCTCTTAGACCGTTTGGGCTGCTGTAACAAAAATGCCTCAGACTCAGTGGCTTCAACTGTTATTTATTTCTCAGCGTTCTGGAGGCTGGAAGTCTGAGGCTGCCAGCATGGATGGGTTCTTGGTAAGGACTCCCTTCCTGGCTTTCAGATGGCCACCTTCTTACTGTAACCTCACCTAACAGAGGCAGATCATCCCTCTCTTACTGTCTCTCACAAAGGACTGGTCCCATTTATGAGGGCTTCGCCCTCGTGACCTAATCACCTCCCCACATGCCCACCTCCAGCTACCATCACGCCGGGGTTAGGGCTTCAGTATGTGAATTGGGGGGGGGGGCGACATGGCATTCCATCCACAGCCATTGTCATCCGTCATCACTGACTTCAGTTTCAGGTCCTACCTGTGAGTCTCCGTCACTTACCTTATCAGGACCGTCCAGGTCTAACCCTAAAACCCTCCTCTTTCACATCACAGTCGCCATCAAAACTCATCACACGATCCTTAAAAGAGGTTGTCAAACACAAGCATTAATAAAATACAAGCCAGCACTTCGGGCGGCTGAGGCTAGAGGATTTGCCTGAGCCCACGGGTTCGAGACCAGCCTGGGCGACACGGTGAGACCTCATCTCTACAATAAAAAATAAAAAAAATAAAAATCAGCGTGCGCCCATAGTTCTGGCCACTTGGAAGGCTGAGGCAGAAGGATTGCCGGAGCCCAGCAGGTTGACGCTGGAGTGGCTGTGAGTGTGCCACTGTACTCCAGCGTGGGTGACGGAGTGAGGCTCCAACTCAAAAAATAAATCAATAAAATACAAAATAGCTGGCCATACGGCATAACTAAACAAGAAAACTGAACAAACGCAAAACTTCACCATACAATTCTTACCTACATGTTTTGCGTTCTACCACGTTTTCAACGCCAGCAAAGGGGCAGGGTGGGGGCAGCCAAGTCACATCTTCACAATGGGTGGAAATTCCTCTTTCGGTCGGAAAATTTCTCGGATTTTATGTCACGGGAGTAGAACTCGTTTGCTCCTGTCAGCCGGTCCTAGAGGGGAAAGGGAGGTGGAGGAAGGTTGTGGGGGTATGGAGGGGAGGCGGATTTCATCAACCCACTGTCCTCCTCTCCAGGCAATTAAGAATGGGCTAGTTATCAACACTCTCCCCAGTCCTTGGCTCGATGGGCTCCACCAAGAATGGACCCAGTGAATGGAGAAGACAGCTCTACTGCACAATGGCACAGGCCTGTGACCAGGAGCTTGCACCGCTTGGTAGGCTACAGGCCCCAGTTAATCATACACGAGTCTCGTTGTCTCTGTAAAGGTATCTTACAGACGTGATGAAAGCCTATTATCAGTTCACTTTACAAAGGAAGTTTATGCTGTATAATCTGGATGGGCCTGATTCAATCCGTTGCAAGGCTTTAAGAGCAGAAGTGAGGCTTCCCCAAGAGAGAAGACAGCCTGCCAGGAAACTGCTGCTTCAGTTCCTGGCCACAGAGTCCCAGCCAATCAATCCTTCCTTGTGGCTTGCCCTGATTTTGGACTCCCCTTGGCAGTTGCTTGAGCCACAGTTGCTTAAGCCAATCCCTTGTAATCAATCACTCAATACACGTAACCTACTGATTCTGTTTCTCCAGTGAGTCCCTGACTTAGGGGCGGAAGGACCTTTACCAAAATCGCAAGCAGGGCTGCTCTGTTACAGCTCTTCAAAGCAAACAACAGCACAGCACACAGCATTTACACCATGACGTAGCCTTTCTTGCCATCGCCATCGCTCAGAGAAGTGGGGTCTGTAGACCCCGAGTTTAGAAACTCTGGTTCAGAGTCCTAGTCCTGAAACGCTCACTGGACCCCCTTCTCCATTTAGATCTGGGATTCTTTCTGACACGGTTGACCCACTGAGCCCTGCTTTGCAGGCTGTCTTAGGTAAGCAACCTTCTCTGTTCTGCTGGTTCAGGGACCTCCTACCCTGTTGGTCTGCTCCCTCCACCCCTGAAAACCCATCCCCAGGAAGCCATCCGTGGACCCAAGTAGAAAATCAAGCTCTCCTTTCTTCAAGCGGAAAGTGAAGATAATGATTCTTTTCCGGTCCAGCTTCGTGGGACTGTCATGAATCAAATGTGATAAAGAATTGCTTTGAAAATGTAAAGTCATAAAGATGGATGGATCATCATTATCTTTGTAATTGTCTTAATTATTATTATCATTACCGTACTAAACCCGCCAATTATCCTCTTCCTGCCCAGGCCCCCTCTCTAAGAGAATTTGGCTTCCTCCACAAACCAAGGTGATGTTAAGCCACTGAGAAGACAGAGGACTGAGAATGGGATTTCTTCAAAGAACTGCCTGTAGTTCTGAACTCAGGACCCTTGAGGAAGCAACATCAGTCAGGGCTCTTGGGCTGTACATTTCAGAAAACTCAATCACATTGACTTAAGAAAAATAACTTATCGATCCCATAAACTGCAAATTTATGGTTGACTCTCGCCTCTAATGATTATGTACTCGAGGTCATAGCAAATGGGGAAAGGAGAGAGAGAAAAGATGTGGAAATTGGAAAGGAAGAGATAAAACTAGTTGGGCTTGGTGGCTCAGCCTGTAATCCCGCGCTTTGGGAGTCAGCGGATTGCCTGAGTCCGCGGGTTCGAGACCCGCCTGGGCAACTTGGCGAGACCTCATCTCTACAATAAATCAAAAAATTAGCCAGATGTGGTAGCACGCACCTGTAGTTCTGGCTACTTGAAAGCTGAGGTGGAAGGATTGCCAGATCCCAGCAGGTCGAGGCTGCAGTGGCCAGGAGAAGCCACTGTACTCCAGTCGACAACAGAGTGAGACTCAAAAAAAAAAAGAAAGATAAAACTATTATCATTTACCTAAAAAACCAACAAGATCAACAGACAAGTTATTAGAACTTGCAATCTGCGTTGCCAGACCCAAGATCAGCACAGAAAATTTAATAGCATTGCTCTACACCAGCAATAAATCAATAGAAATAAATAACTGCAAATACATATTTTTCACATTTTAATGTCTCTAAAATTGGGATGTATCTTACACTGATGCCATCTTAGATTTGAATAAATACAGAATAGAAAATAAAACACCATTCGTAATAGCCATAGATTTTTTTACTACCTTGAAAATAACAAAGAATATATAGGCCCTCTGTGGAGAAGACTAACATTCTAATAAAGGAAACAGATGGTCCCAATGAGTGAACTTCCTATATTCTTGATGGAATTATTCACTATGAAAAAGTTGTCCATTCTCCTCAGATTAACCAACAAATTCAGTACAATCCCAATAAAAGTTCCATATAAATTTTTAGAGGCGCTCAGATAACTACAGTTCTACGTAACTACCTCAATATGACCTGCATGCAACCTACTTATGTAGTAAATCCCTACTTCACCCCACAATTCTAAAATGAAAAAAAAATTTTAAAAGACAAAAAAAACTCAATGTGAAAGATAAAACTATAAAGACAAGGTTGGAGAAAATCATTGTGACATGGGCCAGTATCTTGTAACCCCTTTATTTTAATCATCATTTAAAATTCCTAAAATCACCTAAGGAGTTTTTGGTTTTTTTTTTTTGAGTTGGAGTCTCACTCAGTCGCCCAGACTGGAGTGCAATGGCCGCTCCCGGCCACTGCAGCCTTGACCTGCTGGGCTCCGGCGATCCTTCCGCCTCAGCCTTCCAAGTAGCTGGAACTACAGGCGTGCGCTACCACGCCCAGCTAATTTTTGACTTATTGTAGAGATGAGGTCTCGCCAAATTGCCCAGGCGGGTCTCGAACCCACAGGCTCAGGCAATCCACTCACCTCAGCCTCCCAAAGGCGCGGGATTACAGGCTGAGCCACCGAGCCTGGCTAGGAGTTTTTTAAAGACATTTTTTAATTCAATATAACCCCTTATGGTGGGGGGAGGACTTTAATATGACAGTTACACTGATTTTCCATTTATGTATTGTATGCATTATCTGTGCTTTATACACAAAAAGACTTTCGATTTCTTTTTTCACCTTCTTGAACCAGTTTTTACCATCTTGAGGGCGAAATCATCTCCCCCGGCTGAGAATGCATACATGATGAGGACAAACTTCAGAAGAAAACAAAATCCAGAAGCACAAATCATAAGGCAAAAGACTGATTGGCCAGGCACGGCGGCTCACGCTTGCAATCCCAGCACTTTGGGAGGTCAACACTAGGGGACTGCCTGATCCCAGGGGTTCAAGATCAGCCTGGGCAACTTGGTGAGACCTCATCTCTACAGTAAATTTTAAAAATTAGCTGGGCATGGTGGCACACACCTGTGGTTCCAGCTACCTGGAAGGCTGAGGCAGAAGGATCGCCTGAGCCCAGCGAGTCAAGGCTGCAGTGGCCATAAACATGCCACTGCACTCTAGCCTAGGCAACAGAGTGACTCCAATTCAAAAAAAAAACTGATCAATGTGATTTCTATATTAGCTTCCTATTGCTGCCATACAAATAACCACAAATGTACCAGCTCTCATATATATATATATATATATATAT